>NW_021257102.1:0-1387 GCF_002162155.2 Triticum dicoccoides | reverse complement strand
CATCCCCTCTCTCCTCTGTTCCCTCTCTCTCGCCCGGACCGAACGGAGCCGCCGCCACCGACGAGCTCCCTCGCGGCCACCGCCACCCCCTCTCCTCCCCGACGCGCTCCTGAGCTCCGCAGTGCCTCCCTCGACCTCCCCGTCGGCTCACGCGACCGGAGAAGCCCCGAAGCGCCGTCCCGACGTTTTCCCCCTCCTCGGCCACCGAGGACCGCCGCTGTCGATTCGCCGCCTCCGACGCCTCCCCGAGCTCCCCGAGGCCACCGTCGCAACCCCTGTGAGCTCCTCTATGTTTCCCCTCTGACCCCCTGCTCGTTCTCGTGCCGTAGCTGCCGTCCCCGCAAGCACCGAGCTCCGGCCATCGCCATGGCCGGCGAACCTCGCGCCCCGGAGCTCTTCCGCTCGCTCCAGTAGCTCCCGCGTGCTCTCCAGATTCCCAGGGTCCCGACGCGCTCCTCTGCTCTCGGGCTAACGCGCTGCAGCCACCGCGTCGTGCTGGCCCGAGCTCCGGCCGCCGCCTCGCTCGCCGTAGTTGCTGCTACCGGCCACCCCAGCCGCGGCCACAGCCACCGCTGGATGCGCCGCGTCGCGGACGTTCCAATGAGCCAAACCGCGCGCCAAACCATCGCCCCTAGCTCGAATCCGAGCCGCGCCGCCGTGCGGAATGGTCTCCGCCGGCGATACTCCGGCGACTGCCGACGTGGCATGCTTAATTAGCGCTAATGACGCCCTAACCAACCCCCTAGGCCACTGACTGTGGGCCCCACCCCTGGTCAAACCTCAGTTGGCGCTGGGTTTGACCGGAATTAGCTCCTGTGTCACTGACGTGTGGGCCCCACACGTCAGGTTTGACCCGAGCCAGCCCAGTTGACCCTGCTGACGTCACTGTGACGTGAGGCTGACGCAATAAGTATTTTCTGGATTTAAAAATAATCAGGAAATTCCAGAAAATAGCTAAAACTTCAATAAATCATAGAAATTCAACCGTAACTCCAAATTAAATAATTTATATATGAAAAATTATCAGAAAAATTCAAGGAATCCATCTGTACCATTTTCATGCATGTTAGAACAACTTATCACTACTGTTTAGGGCAAATGAAGTGAATGACATTTAAATAACCACATATGGAGTTTGAATTTAAATCTTGGATTCAAACCAACTTCATTTAATCTGGTTTTAGGTGCATTAGCCCAAAACACATTCATATTGCCATGTCATAGCATGCATCATATTGTGCATTGCATTGATCGTGTTTTTCTGTATTTGCCGGTAATTGTCCCCTCTCGATAGACGTGTACCGACGATGTGATCGATGACACCGATGAAGAGCTATATTATCTTCAGAAGTGCCAGGCAAGCAAAACCCCCTTGTTCATTCCGATA
>NW_021257101.1:0-518 GCF_002162155.2 Triticum dicoccoides | reverse complement strand
GTGGATTCCTTCCTCCATTACGGAAGAAGATGTGCGAAAGCTAAGAGATGCCAGGTATCTAACTGGCGAAATCTTGCATAGACTGCCTACTCAAGGGCAAGCTGTTCCCGCTCCCCAGCCTGGTGAAAGCGTGGTATTCGCATCTCACTTCCTTCGGGGACTAGGCTTCCCGATCGATCCCTTTGTGAGGGGGCTTATGTTTTACTACGGGCTGGAGTTCCATGACCTAGCTCCGGAGTCCATCCTCCAGATCTCATCATTCATTGTCGTGTGCGAGGCCTTCCTCCATATCACCCCTCACTTTGGATTGTGGCTAAGAACTTTCAAAGTGGAACCGAAAATGATCGAGGGGCAGCACGCTGAGTGCGGAGGCGCTATAATAAGTAAGATGGACGACGCTCCATGCCCCGAAGGCTCTTTTCAAGAGGAGCTCGGCTTATGGCAACGGGACTGGTTTTACATCACAGCCCCTAGGGGCACCACATGGGTGGCACCGCCTACTTTTTGCTCGGGTCCCC
>NW_021257100.1:0-1134 GCF_002162155.2 Triticum dicoccoides | reverse complement strand
TGGGCCCACCAGGTGGGTATAAAGTAGAAAGGGGGCCGATAGCAAGGCATGGCAGATGATAGACTGTCAATTATGTTGCCAACAACGTTGGTACCAAGGGCGAGGGACGAAGAGAACTACTTTCCTGCACATTGAAACGAGGCGGACCAATAGGCAAAGTTCTCGTCCATCGGTGGTTACCAAAATGTCATCAACAATAGTAACAGTGTATTACTGACAAATTGTACACCGAGGTGTTTACATAAGTAGGAAATTATCTCTGCTCAGACAAGTTAGATTACAAGAAAGGTGAAACAAAACAATGGTAAGGAAAATGTGATTATTATGATGATATTCAGTCCAATGGAAAGAAAGGTATTTATTCCCAAGTATTAGAGTATAACTTTCCCAAGGAAAAGCAGAGCATGATAGGGCTCCAAGTAATAAACCATTTAGACAAAGGGCAAGGAATTTAAGAGGTTTACCCATACAACGGTGTTAGGATAATTGATCAAGAACAGTTAGCATTGCGCTCCCAACGTTCTTGTTGATGATCGGAGTACCACGCACATGCTTCGGGATAGTGTTGACATGGTCATCAGGGAAAGGTTAGACTTCGGATACACCAAGGATCCATCGGGACAACTTATAAAATAAGTCATGCAATTTCAGCAAAAAAAGATGATGGTGTGGCCGACGGGCTCAGTCACAATCCATCGACAAGACAAAAAGGATGTATTTCCAAAATTATATGAACAAGTTTGTGTTGGGGAAGGCAAGAATGTTGTCGATGACGACATAAATCATCGAGGGGAAGGATTGTATATATTATCATGAATTCAATTGATATCCTGGAAAAAGCTCAGAATGTTGATGATGATCACGACACATTTGTTGAGAGACTCTAAGAAGATGCCACCGAGCAGAAAAGGAAGGATGAAGTGAAAGGCTATGAGAACCACCGATTCAACACAAGCTCAAAGTCAAGCTTGTTGTTCGAGGTGAAATGATAAGATGAGGAAGATCGACGTAAGCTTAGCTCATCGTCGGAAGTTTCTCCGGGCATAAGGACCAGGTAGCACAGTTAAAAAGTTTACAAGATAAAAATATAGCCGATCAGGCTAGGAATGATGTGATGGGGCATAAAGCTTCCCA
>NW_021257099.1:0-2873 GCF_002162155.2 Triticum dicoccoides | reverse complement strand
AAACGGTTTAGAGTTGAGGCACCAAAGACGTTTTTCGAAATGTCGCGGAACATATGAGATGTTTCGAGGGCTGAAATTGGGATTTCAGGCTCGTGCCCACGTCAAGAGGTAAGAGACCTCCGACGATTTTCTTAACCTGCAAACTAAGGAGAAAAGCTCAATTGTTGAGCTTGTGCTCAGATTGTCTGAGTACAACAATCATTTGAATCAAGTGGGAGTTGATCTTCCAGATAAGACAGTGATGGTTCTCCAAAGTCATTGCCACCAAGCTGTTAGAGCTTCGTGATGAACTATAACATATCAGGGATAGATATGATGATCCTTGAGGTATTCGCGATGTTTGACACCGCGAAAGTAGAAATCAAGAAGGAGCATCAATTGTTGATGGTTGGTGAAACCACTAGTTTCAAGAAGGGCAAGGGCAAGAAGGGATACTTCATGAAAACGGCAAATCAGCTGCTACTCTAGTGAAGAAACCCAAGGTAGAACCCAAACCCGAGACTAAGTGCTTCTGCAATAAGGGGAACAACCACTAGAGCAGAATTACCCTAGATACTTGGTAGATAAGAAGGCTGGCAAGGTCGATAGAAGTATATTGGATATACATTGTGTTAATGTGTACTTTGCTAGTACTCCTAGTAGCACCAGGGTATTAGATACCGGTTCGGTTGCTAAGTGTTAGTAACTCGAAACAAAAGGCTACGGAATAAACGGAGACTAGCTAAAGGTGAGCTGACGATATGTGTTGGAAGTTTTTCCAAGCTTGATATGATCAAGCATCGCACGCTCCCTCTACCAAAGAGATTGGTGTTAAACCTAAATAATTGTTATTTGGTGTTTGCGTTGAGCATAGACATGATTGGATTACGTCTATCGCAATACGGTTATTCGTTTAAGGAGAATAATGGTTACTCTGTTTATTTGAATAATACCTTCAATGGTCTTACACCTAAAATGAATGGTTCATTAAATATCGATCGTAGTGATACACATGTTCATGCCAAAAGATAGTAATGATAGTACCACCTACTTGTGGCACTGCCACGCAAGTCATATCGGTATAAAACGCATGAAGAAGCTCCATATTGATGGATCTTTGGGCTCACTCGTTTTTGAAAAGTTTGAGACATGCGAACCATGTCTATTGGTGTATATGCATGAAGAAACTCCATGCAAATGGACCATTTTGACTCACTTGATTTTGAATCACTTGGGACATGCAAATCATACCACATGGGCAAGATGACTGAAAAGCCTCGTTTTCAGTAAGATGGAACAAGATAGCAACTTGTTGGAAGTAACACATTTTGATGTGTCCAGTCCAATGAGTGCTGAGGCATGCAGTGAATATCGTTATGTTCTTACTTCACAGATGATTCGAGTAGATGTTGAGTATATTTACTTGATGAATCACGAGTCTGAATTATTGAAAGGTTCAAGTAATTTCAGTGTGAAGTTGAAAGATCGTCGTGACAAGAGGATAAAAGATCTATGATATGATCATAGAGATGAATATCTGAATCACGAGTTTGGCACAGAATTAAGACATTGTGGAAATTGTTTCACAACTGATACAGCCTGGAACACCATAGTGTGATGGTGTGTCCAAACGTCATAGTTGCACCCTATTGGATATGGTGCATACCATGATGTCTCTTATCGAATTACCACTATCGTTCATGGGTTAGGCATTAGAGACAACCACATTCACTTTAAATAGGGCACCACATAATTCCGATGAGATGACACCGTATGAATTATGGTTTAGAGAAACCTAAGTTGTCGTTTCTTAAAGGTTTGGGGCTGCGACGCTTATGTGAAAAAGTTTCAGGATTAAGCTCGAACCCAAAGCGGATAAAATGCATCTTCATAGGACACCCAAAACAGTTGGGTATACCTCCTAATTCAGATCCGAAAGCAATATGGATTGTTTTTCTTTAATCGGGTCCTTTCTCAAGGAAAAGTTTCTCTCGAAAGAATTGAGTGGGAGGATGGTGGAGACTTGATGAGGTTATTGAACCGTCACTTCAACAAGTGTGTAGCAGGGCACAGGAAGTTGTTCCTGTGGCACCTACACCAATTGAAGTGGAAGCTTATGATATTGATCATGAAACTTCGGATCAAGTCACTACCAAACCTCGTGGGATGACAAGGATGCGTACTACTTCAGAGTGGTACGTAATCCTGTCTTGGAAGTCATGTTGCTAGACAACAATGAACCTACGAGCTATGGAGAAGCGATGGTGGGCCCGGATTCCGATAAATGGCTCAAGGCCATAAAACCCGAGAGAGGATCCATGTATGAAAACAAAGTGTAGACTTTGGAAGAACTACTTGATGGTCGTAAGGCTGTTAGGTACATATGGATTTTGAAAGGAAGACAGACAATGATGGTAAGTGTCACCATTGAGAAAGCTTGACTTGTCGTTAAGATGTTTTTTCGACAAGTTCAAGGAGTTGACTACGATGAGACTTTCTCACTCGTAGCGATGCTAAGAGTCTGTTGGAATTATATTAGCAATTACTGCATTATTTATGAAATCTTGCAGATAGGATGTCAAAACATTGTTTCCTCGACGATTTTTGAGGAAAGGTTGTATGTGATACAACCGGAAGGTTTTGTCCATCCTGAAATATGCTAATAAGTATGCAAAGCTCCAGCAATCCTTCTGAGGACTGGAGTGAGCATCTCGGAGTTGGAATGTATGCTTTGATGATGATCAAAGATTTTGGGTGTATACAAAGTTTATGAGAAACTTGTATTTCCAAAGAAGTGAGTGGGAGCACTATAGAATTTCTGATGAGTATATGTTGTTGACATATTAATGATCGGAAATGACGTAGAATTTCTGGAAAGCATATAGGGTTATTTG
>NW_021257098.1:0-445 GCF_002162155.2 Triticum dicoccoides | reverse complement strand
GGGCCAGAATCGGCCAAAACTGTGAGTGTTGATGACCGACACATAAATGCACCCCAGGGTTCATTAATCATGGAAATCACTCCATGACCCAAAACAATGAGTAATAGTCCATGAAATGGGCCAGAATCGTCCCAAACTGCCAGTGTTGATGACGGACATGTAAGCGCATCTTGGGGTTCAATAAGCATGGAAATCGCTTTGGGACCTCAAAACAGTGAGTAATAATTCAATAAACGGGCCAGAATTGGCCAAAACTGTGAGTGTTGATGACCGACACGTAAACACACCTAGGGTTCGTTAATCGTGGAAATCACCCCGAGACTACAAAATAGTGAGTAATAGTCCAAGAAACAGGCCATCGGCCAAAACTGCGAGTGTTGATGACCGACACGTAAATGCACCCAGGGTTCGTTAATCGTGGAAATCACTCTCGGACCGGGAAACA
>NW_021257097.1:0-943 GCF_002162155.2 Triticum dicoccoides | reverse complement strand
AAAGTTGCTGACTTGGATTTGAATTGTGCATCTCAACGCAAAAAAAGTCCGGAGTTGTACTAAGTTATTAAAATATTAAATACCGGTGTAACACATGAGTTTTCGTCTGAAACCCTGATACTTCCTAAGAGATTGTCTAGTTTGTACACGAAGTGCATCCAGTTTTTGCCGTAACCCTCTCTACTTTTTCGGACATGCAATGCCGGTGAAATGATGATACCTTCCCAAGTTTCGACCTTTTGAGTGTTCATTTTGTAGTGCTTTTCACTTTCGCGGTGATTAATTTAGCTCTACAAACAAATCAGTAAATGCATCAAAAATATCAAATTATGTCAGAAAGGGTTGAAAGTTGATGACGTTGATTTGAATTGTGCATCTGAACGCAAAAAAAGTACGGAGTTCTACTAAGTTATTAAAATATTGAATAGCCGGTGTAACAGATGAGTTTTCGTACGGAACCTTGATACTTCCTAAGAGATTGTCCAGTTTGTACACGAAGTGCATCCAGTTTTTGCCGTAACCCTCTCTACTTTTTTGCACATGCTATGCGGGTGAAATGATGATACCTCGCCAAGTTTCAACCTTTTCAGAGTTCATTTTGTAGTGCTTTTCACTTTCACGGTGATTTTAGCTCTGAAAATAAATCAGTAAATGCATCAAAAATAGCAAATTATGTCAAAAAGGGTTGAAAGTTGATGACGTGGATTTGAATTGTGCATCTGAACGGAAAAAAAGTCTGGAGTTGTGCTAAGTTACTAAAATAATGAATAGCAGGTGTAACAGATGAGTTTTCGTACGAAACCCTGATACTTGCTAAGAGATTGTCCAGTTTGTACATGAAGTGCATCCAGTTTTTGCCGTAACCCTCTCTACCTTTTTGCACATGCTATGCGGGTGAAATGATGATACCTTGCAAAGTTTCGACATTTTCAGAGTTCATTTT
>NW_021257096.1:0-1073 GCF_002162155.2 Triticum dicoccoides | reverse complement strand
ATCCATATGTTGCATTCCAGCGGGCTGCACCCCTACTCTGGGGTCCCCTCTTCCCCTTCCACCCATCTGTCCTCTCCCTCCTCTACCTCCTCGGTCCCCCCTGCCTGCATCCCAACCTCTTCCCCTACTACCTCCCTCTCCTCTGCCTCGACCTCGTACACCTTTTGTTGTAGGCACTTCAGGCTCCCACAGCAGCCATTCACCCCACTCAAAGGAGTTTGGATCATGAATCCCATCACCACACTCATCTGCAACATGCCCCATCTTGCCAGAAGCAAAGCAAAAATCCGGTAGCTTCTCGTAATAAATAATGTATCTTTTATACTCCTTCAAGGTTATTGGAACAAAACGGACAAGTGGAATATTGACATCCACATAAACCCTCACCCGGAGGGTACTAGCTGGGTTGATTCTCCCCTCATTCATTATCACGGTGAAAGGTGGGTCACCTACTTTAGCTGCAACCTTCTCCGCTAACTCTTTCCTTCTTGTGAGACCATCCGGCAGCCCCTTCACCCTCGCCCATACCGGAATTTTATTGAGTCTATAACCTTTGACGTCTGAAAAACCATCATACTCCTGGATCACCACCGGTGCCCTCCTAAACAGCCATGGCCCTCCATCCATAATCCTCCTCCAATCACCTAGACAATGGCATTGCACCATAAACAAATTGGGTCCCTTGATGTTGAACGTCACCCCTTGAGCCGCCGACCATGCATTACGCATCTGAGACAAGAGCGCAAGCCAACGTACATCCTTAATCAGATCGTCAACTTCCGCTGAGAAATCCAGCTCTTCCTCCTCCCTTCCATGGAGCTTCATCCCTGCAAATTGGTCCTCCAAATCAGGTTCAGGTCCATGATAATCTCCAAACTCCTCATTATCTCCTGCGAATTGGTTCCGCACGTCCTGCGAACTGTGAACAAACACATCCCACCTCCTGTGCTCATCCATAGCCCCCTCATTTGTTCCTCCCGACCCGCTCGGCCTTCCTGCTGCTGCCAGGGCTTCCCCCGTCGCCATCTCTTCCTCCTTGCCCCCTAGCACCTGTTGCGTTGGATCCGCCATGC
>NW_021257095.1:0-783 GCF_002162155.2 Triticum dicoccoides | reverse complement strand
ATGAAGAGTTAATAAAGACCAACATGGTGCTTAATGGATTTGAAGGCAAAGAGAAAACTGAAGCCAAAGGTGTGATGTATGTGGAGCTTACGGTGGGAAGCAAAACTTTGGCTACCGCATTCTTTGTCGCCTAGGTGCAAGGTAACTACAATGTGATATTAGGCCGTGATTGGGTTCATGCGAACCAATGCGTGCCATCTACTATGCACCAGTTTTTGATTCAATGGGTTGATGATGAAGTAGAAGTCATTCATGCGGATAATTCGGCTTGTGTTGCTTTGGCCGATGCATCAGTGGATTGGCAACATCCCAATGCTACTTGCTTGATGGGGCGCGACTTATCAGAATATGATTTTCTTAGCACCACAAAAAGTGGTTTCGTGCCCGTTTCTTTAAAGCCGGTTGGTGATAATCGGCTCCAAGGTATGATGTATTTAAATGGATCCTAACTCAGAGTGGTTACAAAAGCGTCTTGTAGAATATCGGTCCAACGAGAACGATATGTATGAGTCCATAGAAGAGTTAGATGATATGGATAAGTTAGGACAAGGTTTTACATCGGCCAATCCATTAGAAGAGATAGATACAGGAGATGGTTCACTTCCTAGGCCGACATTTGTAAACGAAAATTTAAGAGCCGATCATAAGGCTAAGTTGATCGAGCTATTGAAAGAATATGTTTGTTGCTTTGCATGGGAATATCATGAGATGCCGAGTTTAAGCCGAGAGCTAGTGGAGCATCGGTTACCTATAAAGGCCGGTTTTAGACCATACAAGCAATCG
>NW_021257094.1:0-1695 GCF_002162155.2 Triticum dicoccoides | reverse complement strand
TGCTTCAGGTCAAAATGATGAAGTCGTCATCCTTTCTTCGGGATCTTCATCGTACTTACGAAAAGGATATGGGGGAAGACTCGGGAAGGGCGGGCCTTACCAGGTTGACTATCTGGTACATAACTCAGGGAATGGGGTAGGAAGTAACTCTCGAATTGAACTTAAGAAAATATCGAGAGTAAAGTAAGAAGGTACCATGAGAAGTTTCAAACGGATAGGCCATTGTTCGATGTCTGAAACAACATGCGAAAGGGGTCCAGAGCAATGAGATTGAGTATTGCGTCTGCTACCAAAATAGATCACTTGGGACGGTGGCCCGTGAATTACATACGAGGCCGCACGCGAGGAAAAACCTTGGGAAGAAGGGGTGCAGGAGAGTCAGGTTTCGATCCTGTGGAACTGTGGGTTATGGGCCCACCATGTGGTTGAAAGTAGGAAGGGGGCCGACATTTTGCACGGTCATGATAGCAAGGCGTGTCAAAGGGTAGCCTGTCAGATATGTCGGCAACAACATCGATACCAAGGGCGAGGGACGAAGAGAACCATTTCCTGCTCGTTGAACGAGGCGGACCAATAGGCAAAGTTCTCGTCCATCGGTGGCTACCGGAATGTCATCAAAATAGTAACAGGGTTACACCAGACAGGATGGTACACCGAGGTGTTTACCTAAGCAGGGGATTACCACTGCTCGGTTAAGTAGTTTACAAGAAAGTTTGAACAAAACAACGGGAAGGAAGATGTGCTTAAAACACGTATATCAGGGGTATATCCTTCCCCAGGACAAGCAGAGCAAGATATCCATGACAGGATATTATGTAGAAAACTCTTTAGGTAGGGGAGAGAATTTTCATGACATTGCCCATACAACGGTGTTTGGGTAATTGAGCAAGAAACATTTAGCATTGGGCTTCAAGTGGTTTTGTTGAAAATCGGAGTACCATGGACATGCTTCGAGATAGCATTGACATGGTCATCAGGTGAAGATCAGACTTTGGAAACACGAAGGATTCATCAGGAATAACTTGTAGAATAAGTCTTACAGTTTCCTCATGGAAGAATGGATAACCTTGTTGGAAAGGAATCTATAACAACATGGCCTCCGGCCAGGTGTGCTAGGCACGACAGCACCTTACCGGGTCACATAAATACCATTCTTATAACTCTTGGAAATATGTTCCAACCATCATATCTGACCGAGATTCAGATCCGATTGGTGTCAGGATACCTCAGACTTAGGATATCTAAGAAGAAAAGGGGTAACGCAAGTTGACGAGATGATATTGTAAGATTCTCGGGGAAATGAACTATGTAGTGATTTCCGTTATCAGGAGTCCATCATTAACCCAAGGAGAGGACAAGGAGGTGTCTGGTGAACTCAACGGCAATTCACCGAGATTCCCAAAAGATGGATGTCCACAATTAAGTGAACAAGGAGATAACATTGGTCAGATCAAATGATATAAGGAAATATGCTCGAGGAAAACATACACAATTAAACATTGGTTGAAAGGTGCGTCCGAAATATGGGTTGGGTTGCACGACCGACGTCGGAAATGGTGATTCAATAATCAATAGTCTAAGAATGAATGGCCAACCATTAACTTCAAAGCAAGAGGGTTCCTAGAAGGGCAGAATCCAAACAGCACCGCCCACTTGTTGGTACCCCGGTTGGAATCAACACGAGGACCCAAGAAA
>NW_021257093.1:0-3361 GCF_002162155.2 Triticum dicoccoides | reverse complement strand
GTTTGATTATACGATATGCATCACACAATCTCAGATTCATCTATTCAAACCAACACAAAGAACTTCATAGAGTGCCCCAAAGTTTCTACCGGAGAGTCAAGACGAAAATCCAACCCCTATGCATAGATTCCCAAGGTCATGGAACCGCAAGTTGATCACAAAAACATACATCAAGTGAATCAATAGAATACCCCATTGTCACCACGTGTATCCCACGCAAGACATACATCAAGTGTTCTCAAATCTTTAAAGACTCAATCCGATAAGATAACTTCAAAGGGAAAACTCAATCCATTACAAGAAGGTAGAGGGGGAGAAACATCATAAGATCCAACTATAGTAGCAAAGCTCGCAGTACATCAAGATCGTGCCAAATCAAGAACAGGAGAGAGAGAGAGAGATCAAAGACATAGCTACTGGTACCTACCCTCAGCCCCAAGGGTGAACTACTCCCTCCTCGTCATGGAGAGCGCCGGGATGATGAAGATCGCCACCGGTGATGATTCCCCCCTCCGGCAGAGTGCCGGAACAGGGTCTCGATTGGTTTCTGGTGGCTACAGAGGCTTGCGGCGGCGGAACTCCCGATCTAGGTTTGTTTTAGGGGGTTTCTATATTTATAGGAATTTTTTCGTCGGTTTCACATCAGGGGAGTCTCCGAGTCAGTCACGAGGTAGGGGGGTGCGTCCAGGGGGGTAGGGCGTGCCATCTACCCTCGTGGACGACTCGGGACTCTTCTGGCCCAACTTTTTTACTTCGGGGGGCTTCTTCTGGTCCATAAAAAGTCTCCGTAAATTGGCAGGTCAATTGGACTCCGTTTGGTATTCCTTTTCTGTAGAACTCAAAAACAAGGAAAAAAATAGAAACTGGCACTGGGCTCTAGGTTAATAGGTTAGTTCCAAAAATCATATAAAATAGCATATAAATGCAAAGAAAACATCCAAGATGGATAATATAATAGCATGGAACAATCAAAAATTATAGATACATTGGAGACGTATCACTCCCCAACACTCAACTCTCTCTCAAAAATTTGGGTATGGTGAAAAGATGATTTGAGTGGAAAGCAACTTGGAGAAGGCTAGAAATCAAGATTCTTGTGGTAGGGTTGAAATATATTGATCTCAACACATGAGTAGGTTGTTCTCTCTCAGGAAATATATGGTGGAATTGTAGGCATGTTCTGATGGCTCTCTCACATATGTAGAAGGGGGTGAAGGGGTATATATATAGCCTCCACACAAAATCTAACCGTTTCACACATTTGACCCTTCTCGGTGAGACCGATTAGTTCAAAATGTGAATGTTAGGAATCTCGGTGGGACCGTTTGGAACAAATCGGTGGGACCGATGTGCTAGGGCTTAGGGCAAACCTCCTCTCGGTGGCGTCGATTGCATCAAGTCCATGAGACCGAAGTGAAGCAATAGGACAACAGAGAATTGGTCAAGCCATCTAGGTGAGACAGATTGCAATTTTGGTGAGATCGAAATAATTGCAACTCATAATAGCGAGTTGGCAAGGCCATCTCGATGAAACCGAGATCCCTATCGGTGTGATCGAACTGTTAGGGTTTCTGGCAGTGGCTATGTCATATGAAATAGGTGGCGCCGGATAGAAAGAATCGATGGGGCCGAGTTGGTGTTTAGGGTTTTGACATATTTGGATGGAGAAAGTGGTTGAGGGTTTTGGAGCAATATCACTAAGCATTTGAGCAAGTAGACCATTAATCAACACCTCATCCCCTTTTAATAGTATTGGCTTTCCTATGGACTCAATGTGATCTTGGATCACTAAAATAAAGATGAAGAGTCTTGAGCTTTTGCCAATATGTGTCCTTGGCATTTTGAGGTGTCCACATCTCTAGTTCATGCCATGCCATTCATTGAACTTCTGAAATATTCATCTTGATAGGATATTAGTTCAATGAGCTATATGTTGTTATGAATTACCCAAACCACCTGGGGATTAGTTGCACTTTCACACTTCTACATAGATCATTATGCCTAATACCAGGACTATTTATTGGCTAAGTACTTTACCGAAAAACTAGTTGCAATAAAATCTTAATACGTGTCAAGAAATTTATATAATTTCCAATCAACAATGTGTCATGCACATATAGTGTTAAAAATATTATCATGCTCCCACTTACTTTTTTGTAAATACAAGCATCTTCGCTTTCCTTGATGAAATCAAAATATTTGACCATTTCGTTAGTATGAAATTCCAACTTCACTATGCCTGCTTTAGATCATTATAGGATCTATTGATGTTTTGCACATTTACTAGCATCCTCTGAATCAACAAAATTACCTTGGACCGTATCAAATATACAACCTTGGTTCTATTTTCATCTCATAGGAATCATTTTGACATCCATCTATTATATCTCATAATTGAAATATTTAGTAATTGCTAGTTTAACACAGACTGCCTTTAAGTATCAATATGATGAGACAACCTCGTCATAGTCAATGTCTTGATCTTGTCATAAACTATTTGTAACAAGTCAAGCATTACAAAACATTTTTTTATCTTTGTCAGTTTATAGATCCATTACTGCAGTTTTGCAACCTCTCTCCCATGAGCCTCATTGTTTCTACCATTGTTCTCTACATGATATATATCCCAGAGCATTGTTAAGCACCTTTACGGAACAATAGGCCAAGGGGCATTTACCCACTCCACAACACCATAGTGCAAACCATCCTGAAACACATTGACATATTAATGTCAGCTAAATTCAGTCAAATTTACAGTGAGCTATATTCTTGAGTAATGATCAAATTCATAAGAAATCATAAACCCTAAACATGTACATAGCTACACTAGCTAGCTCTATAATATAATTACAAAACATTTATTAGTTTCCAGTGCTCTATAATAAAATTACATAATTCAGACATAGACATGGTGTTACATTAAAGCAAAATTCAGAAGAACAATAACTAAACAATACTCTGTTTTCACATAGCCAAAATGAATCAATCATAACCATCAGAACATAGTTTATTACCTCAGTAGAACAACCTATGAATCTCATGCCGGTGTCAGTGCCTTCAAATGCAGCAAATTCGCCTGGTCTCTACCTATGCGGTATGCACTAAGGCTCAGATTCAACCACAAGCCCACAAAGACTTGGGTCTATCATAGTTTCAGGAGTTTGCGCAGTAGGAAGAATAACATATATATCAACTGCAGCCACATATATGAACTGGAATGGAATAGATCAAAAGAATCTTTGAACCCTAACCCTAGCAGAGGAGAAGAGAGTGAGTGACTTACAAAGTACTCCATCTGCATGCTTCTGAACTCGCTCATGTACGCGTCATCGTCGGAGCTGTGGTGTTGTTTGGCCACGAC
>NW_021257092.1:0-1023 GCF_002162155.2 Triticum dicoccoides | reverse complement strand
AATATTTGAGAGCAGTAATTTGATCTCCCTCCTTATTGATTAGTAGACATAATATAACATTAAATCTTTCCACATGCAGTTGCTGGCAACCTCTGTCATTTAGTGAAGAGGTGGTAGCTGTGGTGTCAGAAAAAAATTAAAAAAAATAATGCATTGATGTATTGCAAGTTTCTTGAGACCAATATAATAGCGTTGAAGATTTCCTACACCAATCCCGACCTCATGGCATTCCAGACAGCCTATGTAGATGAAGCAAGTGCAACCATATCTTGTAAAAGGAAGATATATCAGCTTCACAAAGGTACTCCTGAAAATATCTCAATTAAAAATACACATCTCTCTATGGTTCCGCCTTCATCATAATGTTACCGCCATATGGAAGAAAGATATATATTACAAATATCATCCATATGTCAGTCAAAGGCTGAACAATTACTATTATGAAATACAAAAATATTAGACGTGATGGAAGATGGTTTCAGAAACACCAACGACACGCACTCGTATTTTAAAGTCTTCATACTGTAGAGTTATCTCCCTGCAAGTTATGTGTACTAAATAATCACAACACTTGGATAGCACCTACACATGGGATTATATATTCAATTCACATAATCAGTTCTTCTGCTTCTATACATTGAGAATTGCATTAAGAAAAGTACGTGTCTATCTAGTAGTACTCCCTCCGTCCGAAAAAGCTTGTCCCTCAAATGGATGTATCTAGCATCAAGTTAGTGCTAGATATATCCATTTAAGGGACAAGCTTGGGACAAGTTTTCAGACAGAGGAAGTATAAGATAAGGATTTGAATTGTTGACGCAAGGCCGGTGGAACCGTGCATGGTCCACTTGCAAAGTGCTTTCGAGCATGGACGTCGTGCACATAGTGCAAAGCTGGCTGAAGGAGTTAATAGATTGGATCCTGGCAAGACTGCACATATTTAACGTTGGCTGCCCCTACCTTGATTGATTCCTATGCTGGCAAGGTTGCACACATAGAGGAAGACTCGATGGATTCTTGCCG
>NW_021257091.1:0-7044 GCF_002162155.2 Triticum dicoccoides | reverse complement strand
AGCCTCTACCCCCAAACCAAGCTACAATGCCTGGCCCTGTCGTGCACAATGAAACCACAGCAACCAACCTTGGAGGTTTTGTGACCATACTCGCGAACCTCACCCGTCGTGCCTATGCGTTAGAAGAGCCACCATAATATGTTGTGTACCAAGGGCCCATGAGCGGTGAAGACCGTCAATTCTGGGCCACTGTACACATCTACGGTAGGGGTATAGCACCCGAGCGCCCCTACAGGTTCACCGGAAGAACAACTTCCTTCGAGCCACAAGCCATACAACTAGCGGCTCGAGAGGCTATAGTTCATCTCAGGCACTTGTCACCCAGAGTTAACTGTCGCTCGTTCCACTACTACCCCAGACGTGAAGGGTATGGTAGACCACCCCAAGTTGCCAACGGAGATCACGAGACAGATCCTGCATTGTTGCACCTGGTGCGCTATGTAAGGGCACTAGAGGAACTGTGCGATCAAATCACTATTGATTTAATTGCAGCTCGTGGAGAGCTGGTTCGTCGAGCCCCGGCGAGAGAAGAGAACGAGCCCAACGCCGACAACCCAGTCGTGCTGTTTGGACACCCGATCGAGTCCCTGAGGCCTGCCCCAGCCATCGGCCAAGGTGCTGCGATAACCCCAGAGGTGCTTCGTCGCATATTGGGAGCACACTCCAACGGGGTTGTGGCCAACAATCCCCGCGATGGTCATCATCACTACCCCGACCCTGCAGTTCCCCCGCCATCTCCGACTAATCCCGGCAGTGAGACACGTGGAGAAGCCTCGACATCCACCAGGCGCGCCCGTTTAGACATTAATGAGGTAGACTAAGCCGTACGAGTAGTACCGAGTCTCAGTGTATCCTCACTTTGTAATCGTGCGACCGTGTATATTAACACAGCCTGTCATTGTGCCTCTGTTTTAATAGTGGCCTTGCATTTTTGTCAGCGCATAATTGCATATTTTTCCGGGCACAACTACCAAAACCAACCCGACGACAACCACAGTAACACGTCTCTTTATGAGATATGTGTATCTCTGACACTGACCTCACCTTTGGAGCTAAGCTGGAAAATTTTTTTACCTTTCACCACGGTAAAACGATCCGGCTCCATTGCTATATTAAGGCCACCTTGTGACCTTACCCAGCAACCCTCACTTTGTGCACCACACTCACAACTTTTTCCTGTCATGCCGAGCCCCAGCATTCATCTGAGAACCCCAGATGCAACCCCAGGTAGCTTTGTCAAAATATTGTGGGATTTTACCCGCAGTACCATGGGTTCTACCCAGCCACCTCAGTACGAGCTGTTCAAATCAAGGATCACCCCATCCACCTCGGAATATTGGGTAGCAGTACACATTCCTCCTG
This sequence comes from Triticum dicoccoides, assembly GCF_002162155.2. Taxonomy (NCBI): domain Eukaryota; kingdom Viridiplantae; phylum Streptophyta; class Magnoliopsida; order Poales; family Poaceae; genus Triticum; species Triticum dicoccoides. The sequence goes on along the minus strand of NW_021257091.1, from coordinate 5,682 downwards.
TAGACCCCAACCAAGATCCAACATAAGTTTCCTTCGTGGGGAAATATATGCCAACCCCACACTTGGCCATAGAAGCTGCTGCGAAAGAAGCGATTGCTCGCCTTCGATCCGCAGTACCCTATGCCCGCGGACGAGGATATTATTACTTTCCGAGCCGTGCAGCACCCGGAGAAGTAACATCTTTTCCCGGTGGACGCATTGAGAGAGACCCAGTCCTGGCCAACCTTGTCCAGTACATCATTGCTCAAGAGCATTTGAACCAGCGAGTGATGGATTATCTCCAGAGCCTCGCAGATTTAAGTCCTCAGATTGCCATCGGCAGATCACTGAGACCCAACCTGGAGAGACACATACATCGACTGGTCAATCCACTGCCTCCGATAGAAGAGGAGTGTATCCCAGTACCAGAGACATTTTATCAGGACCCCGTCCAGTTGCCGTTTCCATTTTAGAACATCGCTGCGGTGTTCATTATTGCAACATTTATTTATGTGTGTGACTTATGCGTGATACCCTGAGTTTGTACGACGAGTCAACTATTTTGGCTTCTACTAATGGGTGTAGTTTTTGTTGTGGTTTATGCTCCTTTAAATTAACTGTTTTTCCCTCGCAAAATTCTAGAGTGAGATTTCTTTTCCCTGAGTTGCTACACCTGCCCCTTCTCACGGCGTGGATTATTTAATTTCACACAGCACCACACAGCAGACTCACAACCATAATCATTCGGACACATACACTGTTTGCAAAACCTTGCAACGGTGTTACATCCAGCTAATCACCCCCTAACAACAGTTAGCACCCGGCACACTCCATCTACTCCTCATGATCACCACCACCGCGGAGAGCCAACACCCGAGCCGCAGCGTCGCGACACTCGTCGAGGATCATCGCGCACAGGAGCATAGAGAGCCCCAGCAGTGTCGCCAGCCCTCCGCATATCAGGATCACAAACCAGTCCGGCATCGCCTCCGCCATTAGAGCCTCACCCGAGCTTCTGTAAGCAGTAATGGAGAAAGCGCGAGAAAGCGCGCGGGAGAGAGGAGGAAGAGAGAACCAGAGGGAGAAGAGGAGACTGACAGTGGACCCCGGGTCCACCTGTCGGCCAGAGAGAGCACTGTGCTCTCGGGTACGACCAGCGTATATTTAAATTTAGGAGTTATTCTAAATTTATATCCAGCGTAGAAATCTCACGATTTTGTCCCGAACCGTAGACTCTTCCACGCAGCACCAGTTTTCACACTGTGGTTTTTCACCACTTATTGCCCTCTCACTGTAGCCACATTTTTATTGCGTATAGTCTTTCTTAACACAGCTTTTAACAAATCTCGAGGACGAGATTTTTCTTAAGGGGGGTAGTATTGTGACACCCCAAAAATTTGGCCTTGTTTTAATGAATTTAAAATTTTTCCAGGAATTTAAAACTTTGGATATCTGAGCTCCTTATTGATTTTTTTTAAATCATTTCCTTCCATGTTATGATGAGTTTTTCCCAAAGAGAAAACTTTTCAAATATGTTATTGCTTGTTTAACCTCTCAAGAAAATCTTTCCTTTTATCAGTATAACTAATTAACTAATTTAATTGCTTGATCTTTACTTTCTTGAAAATGGTTTTTCAAGGTTAAATGGCCATATTTGAACTACAACCATTTGATATATTCACTTAAAATTCCCACAAAAATTTGGAGATGTCATGTGATGTTTTTAAATCACTTTTGTACAAAAACATCTTTATTTTATGTAATATTTTGAGCTCTACAGCAAATTTTGTTCTCTGGTCCAGTGGGCAATTTTGCACTACAACTCCTTTAAATAATTCTTTCTAGCCTCCACCAAAATTATGGGATGATGGTAATGGCCTAAGATTCGACATTATGCAAAAACCTCGTGCTGTTCTTTGAAAAATTTGAGTGAATCAACCTCATTTTCATTCTGGACCAACTTGATGGTTTGTACAACAACCATATTTTTGCTTGCTCTTTAACCCTTGATTATTTCTCCTACTTGTAGTCCTCCATGTTAAACCCTTAAGTCCAGGAGCATGCACCTTTTGGATCATTTTTGGTTCATGAAATAATGCTATTTATTTCCTGTCCAGAAATGTAGTTTTGCAAAACTTGCACTAACAAGTTGCTGCATTTGACCAACTAACCCCACCACCCTCTTGTACATCTGAAGAGACCCCAACCTGGAAGTTTTGGCTACCCCAAGAGATGCCTAGGTGCATGTCGCATTCTATCGAGCACCCTGTAGGCATGACCAGTTTTGACATGAGTTTTGGCATTTCACTGTGAGCTTGCACCTCTGATCAAACTAGCATGTCCACTAGACTCCCAGTTGCTCCTAACCTCGATCTGGTAAACCCCAACCTCACCTGCGACCTGTAGCATGCCGCGGCATTGTGTCGAACATCTCCCGTGCGTGCACTGGACGTGCCCAGAGCGCGCGTATTGCACGATGCCGCGCCCGAGCCGACACGCTGGCACCCCTGGCTTTGGCCCACACGGCAGCACCTCGCCACGCACTCCCCGCCTCGCAGCATCATGCCAAGCCACCCTGGCACGCTACAGCGCCGCCGCCAGGGCATTCTTGGCGGCACTCCGGCGTCCGCAGTGGCTCCAGCCACGGGCAGCGCCGCCCAAACCCCTCCCGCTCGCCACCTGGCCCCTGGAGCAGTGCGAGCTCATCCGCAGCCATGTCCTCTAGCGCTCGTCGCCGCCACTACCTGCTGCTACAGAACGTCGGTTCGCCGGAAGCTTATCCACGGCCGCCGCGGAACCGCCTTGCCTCGCTTATAAATGGACGCCCCGGGCCGTTCCCGCACACTGGCAACCTCAGGCCACCCCAATGACGCTTCCCCAGCTCGCCAATTGACCTAGGAGAGCTTTCTTCCCCATCTCCGGTAACTCCTGCCGCCGCCACTGCCCCGGCCATTCCGGCATCACCAAGGCCTCCCCCTCTCCATTCTCTTCGCCATAAACTTCCTCATCCTCCCGTGAACCCATCCCCCTACTCAATTTTGATCGAGAACCACCGTAGCCCCAAATCCATCTTGCTCCCAAAGCTTCCCTCCACCTTGGAGCTCGCCACCGGCGATATCCTCCACCTCCGACGACCCTACGACTACCGGAGTTACCACCTCGGCCCCCTGAATCCACTGGTGGCCTCAGCTTTCCGAACGGAGCCACCGTTCGCCGGCGATGATCGCCGGAGCCCCGCTCCACTCGGGCAGAGGAGGGAGACGACGCGGGCGACTGGTCAAACCTGACCAGTGGGCCAGGCGGGCCCACCGTCAGAGACCCAGCGCCGGTCCACGTGGTTAAGTGGAGGCGTAAAGCCTCAAGTACGCCTCCTCTGCACCGAAAGCGTAATCTCGTTTGAAACGTTTTCTTTTTCTATTTAAAAAAAACAGATTTGACCAAATCTTTGACTGGCTATAACTTTTTAAATACAACTCCAAATGAAATGATTCTTTTTCCTACCTCTCTCAAATTTCACCTAGTTTATTTTAAGATTTATTTGAAAAAAATTCAGAACAACTTTTGGTGCTGTTTTTATTTTGTGTGTTAATTCTTTTATATTGCTAAAATAGGATTTTTGAAGAGAGGAGAAATGTTTCATGTTTTGGAGTGCACCCTGCCTTTCCACACATTGAAGGCAAGCATTCTGAACCCCGGCATAATATTTTTGTGTGTTCGATGACACGTTCATAACATCACCTCACTTTGGAGAAACTTGTTATTTCATGTGATATGATCATATGCATGGGTGCATGTTATTGATTTCCATGCTGTTGGAAATGGACACACTTGTGATGATAATCACCCTCATGTGCCTTGCATGCATACCGGCAGGAACCCGGGAAAACCTCTGCCTTGGGTAGGCATGAGTTTGTCGCCGGTCTCCGTCGGGATGGTTATGTCTGGTATGGCATGGCAAGGTGATATGAGCGTGACTCTGTTGGATGAAATATATTCGTTATACTAATCATGCAGGGAATACTTAAACCTACTGAGTCGACCGTAGATCGAGTCTTGTGCCAGTAACCCCGATACTTGTTTCGTACTACCACTCGTCTCTACAGCAAGTAGAGTACGGTTCAGTAAGTTGTCAACCTCTTTCTAGCACACACCGTACAGAGAGGCCATGGTGGAGGATACCGGTTGTAGCTGGTAGGCAGGCCACCTGGTCCGGGGGCAAGGGTGTTTCCGGTTGGGACCGAGAGGGGAGGCCACCCCTTAGAGCGCGCGATATAAATTTGATCCCATGGTACGCAAGGTTGTAGCCTCCCCACTTAGACTTTGCTTAACAGGTGTCGTGGGTGATTCCAGACACGTGTGAGTTAAGCTGGTGTGTGCAAGTTAGGTGTGTTTTCAACAAAAAGATCGTAGACAGAATTAGTACCGATGGACTAAAGAAATCCGTTACTCGTGGGTAAAGAGTACACCCTCTGCAGAGATTAAACCTATTCGAATAGCCGTGTCCATGGTTAAGGATTACAGTCTGGGATGGGTCAAGTGTCGGTCTTAGTGTCGGTCTTCAGAGGTGAAACTGTTAACCAGGAATGGAATTACTACTTGTGACTTGTGATAACTATGATTATTATTATTGTTGACTAACCCGTGATATTATTGTTATTATCGAGTATCTCTGGGATGGTTCTACCCCCGGGATATTCACTATGATTGTATATTTTAAAGCCCTTTATGTGGTGTCGCTCAGACGCCCGACTGTGGCATTTCTTTTAAAGCCCTTTATGTGGTGTCGCTCAGACGCCCGACTGTGGCATTTCTTTTAAAGCCCTTTATATGGTGTCGCTAAGACGCCCGACCGTGGCATTGCTTGTTATATGTTTCATAAATTTTAATACTACCATGTTATTGCATTTTTATAAATAACTTGCTTGCACGCATCAGAGTTTCATTTATCTTTTGTGACTGACGTCATGAGCATAAAATATTTTCAGCACATCATTGTTAAATTATACCTGTGTTCATAATGTTTGCGAGTACATTCAAAGTACTCACTGGCTTGTCCCTGGCTATTGTCTTGGCCAGATTTTCTTGCACGAAGAGTAGCGACGCGATGACAGCCCCGGCACCTAAGTAATGGAGATAGCAGCCTCGCGAAGATAGGAGTTAACCTGGTCAGCTGTTCCCGTGGGAAATGGAGTCCCATAGACACTGATGTTTCACAAACCGCTTCCGCCATCAACCACTAGAAACCATTTGTTGTACTCACAGGCCAGAATGGTCTTGTACTACATATTTTGTTTTTCTGCTTGGAATTTCCGTATCAAGTTGGAGCCTCATCAGCTAACAGTAATCCTGGGGCTGATGAGCACGACGGTCTTTTCTGGAAATTTATTACCCAGAAAACCGGTCGTGACAGACTTGGTATCAGAGTGAGGCTGACCATTAGCTAATCCTATCTTAGCCAGGTCGAAAAACTTAGGCAAACCAACCCACCAAACCATAACCAAACCCCAGCCAAGCTTCTCGTGCAAGATAGCCACACAGTGACCCAACACCTTTTTGGCAGTCGGTGCCAACCTATCAACCTAACCTGTCACTCATGCGCCAGTGACCGGCCCCTAAATAGTCCTTTCTCGCAAGCGTGCGAAGGAAGACTCCGTCCCCTTTTTCCTATAAAGAGGGGCACACTAGTCCCAACACAGCACAGCA
>NW_021257090.1:0-428 GCF_002162155.2 Triticum dicoccoides | reverse complement strand
AAAAAGACCGTAGACGGAATTAGTCCCGATGGACTAAAGAAATCCGTTACTCGTGGGTAAAGAGTACACCCTCTGCAGAGAATAAACGTATTCGAATAGCCGTGTCCATGGTTAAGGATTACAGTCTGGGATGGGTCAGGTGTCGGTCTTAGCGTCGGTCTTCGGAGGTGAAACTGTTAACCAGAAAATGGAATTACTACTCGTGAGTTGTGATATCTATGATGATTATTATTATTGTTGACTAACCCGTGATATTATTGTTATTATCGAGTATCTCTGGGATGGTTCTACCTCCGGGATATTCACTATGATTGTTTCTTTTAAAGCCCTTTATGTGGCGTCGCCCAGACGCCCGACTGTGGCATTTCTTTTAAAGCCCTTTATGTGGCGTCGCCCAGACGCCCGACTGTGGCATTTCTTTTAAAGCC
>NW_021257089.1:0-1091 GCF_002162155.2 Triticum dicoccoides | reverse complement strand
AGTGTTCTCATAAAAGACTCAATCCGATAAGATAACTTCAAAGGGGAAACTCAACTCATCACAAGAGAGCAGAGGGGGAGAAACATCATAAGATCCAACAACAATAGCAAAGCTCGGGATACATCAAGATCATGCCATAGAGGGAACACGAGAGAGAACACGAGAGAGAGAGATCAAACACATAGCTACTGGTACATACCCTCAGCCCCGAGGGTGAACTACTCCCTCCTTGTCATGGAGAGCGCCGGGATGATGAAGATGGCCACCGGTGATGGATTCCCCCTCCGGCAAAGTGCCGGAGCAGGCTCCCGAGAGGTTTTTGGTGGTTATAGAGGCTTGCGGCAGCGGAACTCCCTGTCTATCTTGATTTTCGGTGGTTTTAGGGTACATAGGGTTATATAGGCGAAAGAAGTCGGTCGGGAGGTGCTCGAGGGTCCACGAGACAGGGGGGCCGCGCCCTGTAGGGGGGCGCGCCCCCCTATCTCCTGGGCTCCTCGAGGGTCTTCTGACTTGATCTCCAAGCCTCCAGGATGATATTCTTCCAAAAAATCACGATGCCGAATGTTTCATTCTGTTTGGACTCCGTTTGATATTCCTTTTCTTCGAAATACTGAAACAGGCAATAAAACAGCAATATGGGCTGGCCTCCGGTTAGTAGGTTAGTCCCAAAAATGATATAAATGTGTATAATAAAGCCCGTAAACATCCAAAAGGGGTAATATAATAGCAGGGAACAATAAAAAATTATAGATACGTTGGAGACGTATCAAGCATCCCCAAGCTTAATTCCTGCTCGTCGTCGAGTAGGTAAATGATAAAAACAGAATTTTTGATGTGGAATGCTACCTAGCATAATTCTCAATGTAATTTTCTTTATCGTGGCATGAATGTTCAGATCCAAATGATACAAAATAAAAGTTTATATTAACATGAAAATGGTGATACTTCAAGCATACTAATCAAAGTAATCATGTCTTCTCAAAATAACATGGCTAAAGAAAGTTATCCCTACAAAATCATATAGTCTGGCTGTTGCTCTGTCTTCATCATACAAAGTATTTAATCATGCACAACCCTGATGACAAGCCAAG
>NW_021257088.1:0-629 GCF_002162155.2 Triticum dicoccoides | reverse complement strand
TAGGAACTGGGCCATTTCCGTCGTTCAAGACACCATTTGATTCCCCATCGGTAGAGCCTCCTGTCGGATCCCCACCACCTAACCCAGTCCACCCCTTGATTTCTTCTTTGAAAAAACCAACACCAACAGTGGTCAAGGCAACAAGGACCCGTTTTATCTTCTTAATTGTTTTGCTATCCTTAAGATTCTTTACCACAACTTCAATGTTTCTAGATATGGTCTTCCCAAACTGCTCTCCTCTATTGGGGATATTGATGATCTTCTCAAAAAGTTGAAACAAGAAATATGATCTGTAAGAACAAAATTGGAACAACACAGCAACCTAATAAAGCAATGGAGCAAACGAAGTAAAAGACTTGCATGATTTGATGTCCCTAATGAGAACCGCTAACATGGCATCTACGGTATGTCATTCCAATTGTCATCAATATACTACCAGAAAGAAAAACACTATACTAAAGTAATGTAACAAAGACAAGTTCGAAAGGCCACAATATGCAACAGAGGTGCACGTATAAAATACTTACACTGACGTGCTTATCGACTGTGTCCATTTTGCTCGAAATAGAAGATGGCATTGTCTCCTTTTCATCATCCACATCAACTGCTTTCTGGGGAAATTGCTTCTG
>NW_021257087.1:0-584 GCF_002162155.2 Triticum dicoccoides | reverse complement strand
GAAGCGATGTACCAGTTTCTTCTCTCTTCTAAGCATGTATCATTTCTCTCCTTGGTCCTCTCTCCTGGAACGACGCACGGCGGCGGCGATGTTAGAACGCCGCGTGGCTGGTCGAGGGAGCAGGGGGCAGACTTGAGTGGCACAGGGACTGAGAACGCGGCGTGGCTGGTCGAAATCAAGATCTGCAGCCCAATCAACATCTGCACAGCCGTGGCGTTCGTTACTACATCTCCGCTTCTTAACCCGCCACGCCGACGTGCCCGTCTCCATTGAACCACCTCCATGTCGCGCCACTCTGCGCCAATCTGCGACGCCGGCCACAGCCTCCACTTATTCTTTGTCTCAATCCGCTGGTCTTAAGCTCCCAGGTCCAAAGCAAGCAGGGCCCATGGCGAGTAGGGAGCCATAGTCTACCTTAATCCAGGCATCAGCGATGCTTGAAGCCTTCAACCACGCCGATGACACCTGAAGCAGCCAAAGTCGAGGGACATAACCGCTGCACTAGCGAGCATCAGGTGCGTGTTTGCGCTTTTTCTATTTGTCTCTGGCCGTCAGTACTCACTACTTAGTACATACATGCACTT
>NW_021257086.1:0-970 GCF_002162155.2 Triticum dicoccoides | reverse complement strand
TATGCTATTGTCACCGTGCGGAGTTAAAGCATGCAGATGCATGGAAGGATTGGATGGTAGAAAGCTGATGGAGCATCTATCTGCAAACGTGGAGTGTTAACCTTAGCTGGTGTATTCACCAGGATCTGGAGTGTTACATCAGGAAGTTAAGATGGACCTACAAGAAGCAATATTTGACAATAAGGCAATTGGTGAAGAACTCAGGACCCAGAAGCTGAAAGTAGACAAGATGAAGGAGCAAAACATCGAGATACCGGAGATTTGACAATAACTGAAGGACAGTAGGATCATGGATCATGTCAAGGATGTTGAAACCGGCAGTTGGAACGTAACTCCAGAAATATTGAAGGACGTCGCGAGAGACTTCGCGTCAACAGAGATGATCTGGCAAAAGAACTTGAGCAGGACAAGCACGATTGGAAGAAGCCATCGGAGACATGAACATGACTTGAAGAGTTTGGAGACGTTGAAGATTCATTGACCTTTAGAAGACCAAACCCGTATTATATACCTACGTTAGATGCGACGTTTGTGAGGTGTCATTTGTTTGATGTTTTTTCGACAGCCACAACAAAATCTGTCTTTTCAAAACTTTTGCTTGTATTGTGTGCATTCCTCTCTCTTGATCTCTCTTATCTCACCCCAAACCCTTGAACCCAATAGAGGATGAATGGCGATGAGCTTGTATTTTCTGGACCGATGAGTCAATTGGAGACAGACCGATGGATTCAGAACATGGAGGATCATATGGAGAACAACCCTATAGTCGGAAAGGATATGGCCCAGCATGCTCTTCAATGCTTTGAAAGAGGTGCTGCTACTTGGTGGAGGATGTACCAAACCATCAATGGATGGCAAGGAGTAACCACTTGGAAAGAATTTAAGTTGACCTTGCTAAAGTCTCAGTTTGTGTCCCAGAAGTTGAAGCCTTATGGAAAGGATATGAAGAAACCTTGTGCATGCAAGATTT
>NW_021257085.1:0-855 GCF_002162155.2 Triticum dicoccoides | reverse complement strand
AGAAGACATGTTTATGAAGCTAACCATGCAAGAGCAAGTTCATATCATGCATGGATCAACTACAACAACCATGGCAAAATTGATTAACATGTAAACAATCTGCCAGGAACATTTTATAGCAAATGTAGAGCAAGATTAAGACATGCTAGGGTACTCCATAATTGCAAATAGGGACATGGATGGTAGAGCATAACCATATGTCCAAAACATCCTTACCGAAGCTAGTCAAAACAAGCATGGATCTCACTGTAGCATCATGTTTACAAGGCATACAATTAACAGTAGGGAAATAACTTAGTAAAATCCTAAGTCCCTGAAATCAGCAATATCATGAAGGCTACTTTGCATGCTTGTGCTAGTCACCACAAAGATCACAAAAATACATGTCAAGCAACCATGTAAAGATGGCATGGAATAGATCAAAATACATGTAGAGCTCATGCCCATATGCAGCACACAACAAATGTGACAAAAATGACAAATCCTCATATTCTGATAAGTAACAACACCCAACATTTTATAGCACTCTTCCATGAGTGATTTGGCAATGGAGATGGACTCAAACAAGTATGTCACAATGGAACAAAATGAAGAGCACATCATGATGAACATTTTGATATATCATGCGCATGAAATAGAGCTACGATCACAGAGTTATGGTGCGAAACAGAGCCATAAAATACGAGCAGGGAAAAAGACAGGGAAAATTAGACCTCCGAAATCCCAGATCTAGGGTTGGCTTGGCACGCGGATCAAGGCAGCGGTGGATCTCGCCGGAGAGCTCGCCGGAGAGCATCGGGGTTCGGCCGGAGATGAGGGGAGAGGAGGGGACCGGCCAGATCCGGCAAGGGAGCT
>NW_021257084.1:0-400 GCF_002162155.2 Triticum dicoccoides | reverse complement strand
CATTGGAGTATCTAGGTGACATTAGGGTTTTGGTTGATTTGTGTCTTAAGGTGTTATTCTAGTATGAACTCTATGATAGATTGAACGGAAAGAATAGCTTCATGTTATTTTATTGCGGACTCTTGAATAGATCGATCAGAAAGGATAACTTTGACGTGGTTTCGTACCCTACCATAATCTCTTTGTTTGTTAGCTGCTATTAGTGACTTTGGAGTGACTCTTTGTTGCATGTTGAGGGAAAGTTATATGATCCAATTATGTTATTATTGTTGGGAGAACTTGCACTAGTGAAATTATGAACCCTAGGCCTTGTTTCAACGCATTGCAATACCGTTTGTGCTCACTTTTATCATTTGTTACCTTGCTGTTTTTATATTTTCAGATTTCAAAAACCTTTATC
>NW_021257083.1:0-1133 GCF_002162155.2 Triticum dicoccoides | reverse complement strand
CTCGGAACACGGAGATCGAAAGGTCGAGCATGAGTCGTATAGTAGATACGATCAACATGAAGATGTTCACCGATGATGACTAGTCCGTCTCACGTGATGATCGGACACGGCCTAGTTGACTCGGATCATGTAATCACTTAGATGACCAGAGGGATGTCTATCTGAGTGGGAGTTCATAAGATGAACTTAATTGTCTTGAACATAGTCAAAAGACCTTTTGCAAATTATGTCGTAGCTCGCGCTATAGTTCTACTGTTTAGATATGTTCCTAGAGAAAATTATAGTTGAAAGTTGAAAGTAGCGATTATGCGGACAGTAGAAAGCTTATGTCCTTAATGCACCGCTCAGTGTGCTGAACCCCAAACGTCGTCTATGGATGTTGCGAACATCGGACATACACGTTTTGATAACTACGTGATAGTTCAGTTAAACGGTTTAGAGTTGAGGCACCAAAGATGTTTTCGAAACGTCACGGAACATATGAGATGTTTCGAGGGTTGAAATTGGATTTCAGGCTCGTGCCCACGTCAAGAGGTATAAGACCTCCGACGATTTTCTTAGCCTGCAAACTAACGGAGAAAAGCTCAATCGTTGAGCTTGTGCTTAGATGGTCTGAGTACAACAATCACTTGAATCGAGTGGGAGTTGATCTTCCAGATGAGATAGTGATGTTTCCCCAAAGTCATTGCCACCAAGCTGCTAGAGCTTCGTGATGAACTATAACATATCAAGGATAGATATGATGATCCTTGAGGTATTCACGATGTTTGACACCGCGAAAGTAGAAATCAAGAAGGAGCATCAATTGTTGATGGTTGGTGAAACCACTAGTTTCAAGAAGGGCAAGGGCAAGAAGGGATACTTCATGAAACGGCAAATCAGCTGCTGCTCTAGTGAAGAAACCCAAGGTTGAACCCAAACCCGAGACTGAGTGCTCCTGTAATAAGGGGAACAACCACTGGAGCAGAATTACCCTAGATACTTGGTAGATGAGAAGGCTAGCAAGGTCGATAGAAGTATATTGGATATACATTATGTTAATGTGTACCTTACTAGTACTCCTAGTAGCACCAGGGTATTAGATACCGGTTCGGTTACTAAGTGTTAGTAACTCGAAATAAAAGAGCTACGGA
>NW_021257082.1:0-839 GCF_002162155.2 Triticum dicoccoides | reverse complement strand
GATGCGGCACGCCATGCAAAGATCCTTATTTTCTGAGGAGCGTTAGCCTTTCAAATTAGATTTCAAAGCATTCTTTCTTCGTTTGGCTCGTTGATCAATAGATGGTTATGGTTTCCTGACCATGGACATTGGATGTCGTTGATAACGGGATCACATCATTAGGAGAATGATGTGATGGACAAGACCCAATCCTAAGCCTAGCACAAAGATCGTGTAGTTCATATGCTAAAGCTTTTCTAATGTCAAGTATCATTTCCTTAGACCATGAGATTGTGCAACTCCCGGATACCGTAGGAATACTTTGGGTGTGCCAAACGTCACAACGTAACTGGGTGGCTATAAAGGTACACTACAAGTATCTCCGAAAGTGTCTGTTGGGTTGGCACGAATCGAGCCTGGGATTTGTCACTCCGTGTAAACGGAGAGGTATCTCTGGGCCCACTCGGTAGGACATCATCATAATATGCACAATGTGACGAAGGAGTTGATCATGGGATGATGTGTTACGGAACGAGTAAAGAGACTTGCCGGTAACGAGATTGAACAAGGTATCGGGATACCGACGATCGAATCTCGGGCAAGTATCGTACCACTTGACAAAGGGAATTGTATACGGGATTGATTGAATCCTCGACATCGTGGTTCATCCGATGAGATCATCATGGAACATGTGGGAGCCAACATGGGTATCTAGATCCCGATGTTGGTTATTGTCCGGAGAGTTATCTCGGCCATGTCTGCATGACTCCCGAACCCGTAGGGTCTACACACTTAAGGTTCGATGACGCTAGGGTTATAGGGAATAGATATACGTAGTTACCGAATGTTGTTCGGAGTCC
>NW_021257081.1:0-625 GCF_002162155.2 Triticum dicoccoides | reverse complement strand
TGCGCTGTTTTTTTTTTTTTGCGAAAAATCACTATAATGGCGAGTGTCTCAAAACTCTTCTTAGCTCAAACTGACAGGATGGGCACGAAATTTTTTTGACCAATTTTTTTTTTTGACTGTCCGGACCCAAAAACTGGAAACGGGTCAAAAAAAACTTCCTATAATGGCACCTGTCTCAAAACACTCAGAAACACCTAAAAATAGGATAGCCAGAATTTTTTTTTTCGCTCTTTTTTTTTTCTTTTTTCCGAAACCTACTCCGGCAAGGAAACACGAATCGGAATCTAGATGGATCTCGAAAACAAACCTAATATGACAAGAACTCGGATTGGTGGTGGATATATGGTGGTAGATGGCAGCGGTGGTGGTATATGACAGCTGTGGTGGTATATGGATACAGATTCGAAGCGGTGGCGGATAAGCGGTGGTGGTAGATGGCAGGGGTGATGATGATGGTGCGGCGGCGGCGTGACAACTTATGACCAGAACTCGAAACTCTAAAAGACTAGACTCTAAGACCAGCAACTAGACACGACGATGCAACCGCAAATTCAACAAAGCAAAACCCTAAAAAGATTATGCAAAGGCTCAGATTGGTTCGGATATGATGAACTAACCCTAATTT
>NW_021257080.1:0-762 GCF_002162155.2 Triticum dicoccoides | reverse complement strand
CTGTTACGGGAATTGCATGCTGGGCCACTCGCCCAGTCATGCCCGATTCCGTATCGGCCCTATCAACCGTAGGCCCAACTTGGCCAAGTAGTTGATTCAAACGTGATTGCCTGACCGCCTGGATCTCGGCCGCCCCGACGGACGCCGGCGCCGGCGGCTGTGCCGCCGCCCATCCATTGCTCTTCTTCTTGCTAGTAACTCCTGTCCACGAATTCGGCAACCAAAAATCTGATAAAGTAATTGGCGCAAGACATTCCTTGGGGATCGGACCCTTCCAAGGCCGGATAACGGACGACGCGGTCCTCCGGTGAACTATCCGGTGAAGCAACTCGATCTTTTCGTCAGATCGCAATCCTTGCCTTGCCGGATCGTCGCTTGGAACTACAGCATCGACAATAGTAGCAACGTCCTCCTCCGAATCCCCTGGGTTAAAAGCTTCGCAGATCACATCCGAAGGTGTAGGGGAAGACAACTTCGGCGAGCCGCTGGTGATCTCTCCGTCCTCCTCGTCAGTCTCCACGAGCGACCAGAACTTGGCGCCGGCCCGCCCGCTAGGCATGCCGGAGGCGGTCGCCCGGGACGCGCCGGTCGCCTCTGGAGTCGCCCTCGTCACCCGCCCGTCGTCGTCGGTCTCGAGTGAGGGCGCTTTAATCATTTGTCTCCCAGCCCCAGACCACCCGCGGCGGCTGCAAGTACTATGGGGGAGGGGCGTGGGCAACAGTTAGACTTTATTGCTCTTATGGAAATACGACGAGATAACTT
>NW_021257079.1:0-2774 GCF_002162155.2 Triticum dicoccoides | reverse complement strand
GGGCAAATAAACTGGCTCATGTGTACCAGTCGAACATGCCTCAGGTGCCAGCACCTGCTCCTTGTTGTCATTGATCTCCACAAAGGTTAGTAAATAATCTATGTATAGAAAGGTAAGCAGGTGTACGCGTAAGTTAATATTCACTTTCATTTTTGATCACACAGAGACACTAACTAATCAACCTAGTGTTCCTAAAGCAGAAAGATAACTATTCATCCACTCCCCGCCAAAAAAGAAGATAACTATGCATCCATTGAACAGTTAGTGGAGAAAAGCAAGTAAAGATCTTGTGCACACTAATCTATACCTTTAGTTGACCATTATATGCCACTTCTACCACTATGGAAATGAACATACCCCCACAATATATAAAAGAACGCACATCATAAGTTGGACGAATAGTAGTACTGTCAATGTTTCCGTAAGAACATTATACAAAGAAAACAGAGCATATCATGGTAATTTGAAATATGTAACTAAAATCGGAACTCAAAGTCGAAAACATATGCCTGACTATTTCTCGCGAAGTGTTGTATAAACTGCACATATAATTTATATTACGGTGGTATCACACTAATGGTTGATTTGTACCCACCAATGATAACACCATAATGCAATTCTGCATATGGTTCTTCTCCTGTGAGGAGTTCCCACAGAACAATCCCAAAGGAGAAGACATCAACCTCAGGGGAACATGTCAACATTAGTGTGCAAGTTATACGTAAACCTGGATATGGCTATCTAAATTTAGACATGGAAGCAGCATGAAGGGATTAGCAGACCTTTGTAGTGACCAGGCTGATACTTCCATTCAGAAGTTCCGGGGCCATCCATGGAAGCGTCCCCCTTACACCACCAGAGATGAGGGTCTGACACTTCACTTTTGAAAGCCCAAGATCACGAACCTGCATCATCCAAGAACAATCAATCAAATATACAAAAAGAGAAGTGGTGTGTAAGAAATGACAACATATCCAAAATAAGTGACAACGGTACATAATTTTAAAGTAAGGGGTTACACAGAAATGGTCGCCATCATTGGCCATCAACAATATATCAAGATCATGCATCCTCCAAACATTAATTTGGATCATATTGCATAAGGCATGAGCAGAGACCATAAGAAACTAAAAAGAACAAAGACAAACTGGTACCACGCAACTAATAAAAGGTTCGGTTTTGTATAGAGATGGTTCGCTTGCAGGCAATCAATTGAAGTCACATGTCCAAACAACACATCATGATGTATGGTTGTTCAGGGTGGCCTGAGTTGCCCGGTCTACTCATCCAATATTTGCAAAGCTAGGAATATTTGTGTAGTTTAGTTAGTACCTTCTTTTTCAGACACAATGCTTGTGGCAGCAACAGTAAGCATCGAGGTCATCGCATGGCTCCTCCTCGTCGTAGCTACTCCACCCCCTGTCCCAGAACTCGCTATACTGGATATCGATTGCTGCAAGAGTAATCCCAGCACAAGTCAAGTCAGAAATCATCACATATATGTATCATTTTCATGCAGATGAAAATTTAAAAATATATAGAAAAGCGTATATGAAGCGTAGGACCCTGAACAAGGTATACAAAGATATAAAAATCTATTCAGTGGCACCCAAGAGGGCCTAGGAAGTAACTAAGGGACCAAGTGAACATACATAGCTGAACATAATGGAACACTGGAGATGCTATATAAATGAAGATATGCATTAACTTGCTTAGCAAGACCAATGGAAAAAAAGCTAGGGAGCACAACTTTGTATCATCTACTTTTATTATTGATTCCTAATTACACATTATAACCAAATAAAAGAAAAAAGGCGTGAAGGTTTGGCTCAAAGTATGATAAAACTCATGATTGATCTACTCGATCAGATTGTCATCGTCATCAGGAAGTAGCCGCACCGCAGGCTCAGCTTTGTGCCTGCACAAGTTGCATCAAAGGCAAATAAGCAATCCATTCATTTATTGAACAGAACACTAAACCTGAAGTTCATATATGATGTGAGGTCACAGGCAAATGAAAGCAACGGGGAGGGAGACAATTACCAGCCAGCTTCCCTGCAAGGTACGTACATGAATGACCTCTCGAAGTTGTAGTTGCTCTTGGCTTTAACCTGCATGTTCTTCAGAGAAACCTTGTTACTGCAGAGAACAATGGAGATGTTCTCACACACCCAGCAAGAGTTAATATCCAAAAATCAGAACTCCAAACCACAATTTCACAGACATTTAGTAGAGAGCAGATGATTGGTTCAGAAGCAAACATGCACAAGAGTTAATATCGACAACGACTATAATGAGTAGCTCACATATAGTTCTTGATCCCTTTGTGCAGATATATAGGCTACATAAATTTCAAGCTTAGAGAAAACCAGCATAACGACCTGCAGACCAGAGACAGAAGAGATGTACATAAACATGGATAACTGGGAGCAAATTGATGATTGAGAGGAAGAGTACATAAAAATAGAGGACACACTTTATCACTAAGTAATAAGAAGCATAAGCAACAATGAACATAAATAACTCATTGCTAAAATCATGGTGTAGATGATCTTAAGTGGTTGAAGTGCTCATGGCGCACCTAAAAACCAAAATAGATTATAGAAAGACTATAGGTAGCTACATCAAGTATAGCTGATGTAGAGTTGTTGACACTAGTAGAAAAACATCTAATAGTCCCGGTTCGTAGGGGCCTTTAGTCCCGGTTCATGAACCGGGACTAATGGGTCGTTACTAATACATCCACCCATTAGTCCCGGTTCAAACACGAACTG
>NW_021257078.1:0-1144 GCF_002162155.2 Triticum dicoccoides | reverse complement strand
TCACAGATATGCTCTTTGCCAATTTCTGAATAAGAAAAACATATCAATTAATAAGCATGTCATCGAACTGTACACTAAAACATATATATCATCGACTAGATTCCACACAACATACCATATCATTGGACTGTACACTATGTAATTCACACTATTAATTTGCATTTGTAAGTACAACATACCATATCATGTCGATCAACCATGGTATTTGTCAAGCGGGTCACGAATGGCACCCCGACAAAGTCAGCACGTGGCGGAATTGTGTCCCACAGGTTGGACACCTCCTCCTCACTTAGCCTTGTTCTTTGAGCTACGATGGCTTCATGAAGTGGGTCCTCATCATCTTCATCGAGTGGGTCCTCATTATCTTCATCATCTTCATCATCTTCGTCATCTTCATCATATTCCACCAGGTTGAGATAAATGACAGCTAGCTTGGGTCTTTCTGCTCGGAAGTTGAAGCTGATCAACTCATCATCAGTAAGATGCATGCGAGCGACGAAACAGGCCCATCCATCTCCTCCAATCTGCGACATATTGCGTCCTTTCTCGACCTCCATAGCGTACGACCCCCCAGGAGCCTCAAATGTCACAGTGTCTCCTGTCAGCTTGTTGAATTTCAACCTCACATTGCATGGGACGATCTGTGTAAAATAAGCAAAATGACACAATGCAGTAATGCCAACACTAAAAATAAAATAGTTATTACATTTCATCTAATTTCTTACCGCCGCATGACGAAAACTCGGCTGGAAGTAGATGCAGAACAACTTGCCAGTTGCAAGGCTGCTGGCGCATCTTGACTTGCACAGTTGACATAGTGGTGGTGGTGGTGGCGCCATTCTTCCTAAAGCAATATGAGGAAAGGATTACTAAATCAACTAAATCAAAATGTTCTAAGTCAATTAAATCAACTAGCCTACTAAATCAACTAAATCAAAATGTTCTAAGTCAACTAAATCAACTAGCCTACTAAGTCAACTAAATTAAAATGTTCTAAGTCAACTAAATCAACTAGCCTACTAAATCAACTAAATCAAAATGTTCTAAGTCAACTAAATCAACTAGCCTACTAAGTCAACTAAATCAAAATGTTCTAAGTCAACTGAATCAACTAGCCTACTAAATCAACTAAATCAAAATGTTC
>NW_021257077.1:0-493 GCF_002162155.2 Triticum dicoccoides | reverse complement strand
ATTTTGAAGTAGTTCTTGCCTGTGTTGCAAGGTGTGAAGTTGAGTAAAGACTCAAAACCCGACCACGGCAGAAAATAGAAAGAGAATGAAAAGTCATTCCCTATGCCTCAGTCATAGGTTCTATAAAGTATGCTATGCTGTGTACCAGACCTATTGTGTACCTAACCATAAGTTTGGCAAGAGGGTACAATAGTGATCTAGGAGTGGATCACTGGACAACGGTCAAAAATATCCTTAGTGAAATAAGGAAATGTTTCTCGGTTATGGAGGTGACAAAGAGTTCGTCGTAAAGAGTTACGTCGATGCAAGCTTTGACACCGATCAGGATGACTCTAAGTCTCGATCTAGATACATATCGAAAGTGGGAGCAATTAGCTAGAGTAGCTCCGTGCAAAGCATTGTAGACATAGAGAATTTGCAAAGTACATATGGCTCTGAATGTGGCAGACCCATTGACTAAATTTCTCTCACAAGCAAAACATGATCATTCTTT
>NW_021257076.1:0-1783 GCF_002162155.2 Triticum dicoccoides | reverse complement strand
AACCCTGTTCACATCGTTCGGGGCCGTATGGGAAACCTCGGCCGGACTCCCTGCGGATGGAACCTGGATAGGCGATAAACCTGGACTGGAGGCTTAGGTGATTAGGTAGGTCGTGGCCGACACCCACGTTGGGCTTCCGCTTGAAGGTTGCCGAGTACATGTCGTGTAAACGACGGTAAGAGGTGAGAGCGTGTATGAAGAAGTACACCCCTGCAGGGTTATCATGATCTATTCGAATAGCCGCGTCCGCGGTAAAGGACTACTTGGTTGCCTATACAGTTCATAGACAAGTAAATGGAAACTGCTAAAAGCCTCAAGATAAGTGTGAGTGTCGAGGATGGCTCTTCCGTAGGGAGACGGAGGTGGATCCTCGGTAGTGTATTGAAGTGGTGAGTAATGGACTCGTGTGCGCAAAACCATTTCAAGTTGGAGTCTCGTATGTTAGCCTAGCCAAGAGTCAAAGCTGGCTTGCTGCAATAACTCCACCAACCCTTCTTGATAATATGCATGTATGTAGGTTCTGATGTAAGTCTTGCTGAGTACCTTTGTACTCATGTTGCTATAATTTACATTTTACAGAAGACGCTGCAACCCCTTCTGATGGGTTCTACGTAGACGTTGACATCAACGAGTAGGCTAAAGGCCCAGGTGGTGATCCTGAGCTTGTGAAGGACCACGTAGTATAGCTAGGATTTCCAAGCCTCTTTTATTTTACTAGTTGTCTGTACTCAGACAAGTTACTTCCGCTGCTGGTTTGTATGACTGTATGACTTGAATGCTGGGTCGTGAGACCCGTACCTTGTGTATGTTATGCATGGTTCTCTAAGCCTTAAATAAAGTACTTGTGTCGTAGAGTCATGTTGTGATGCCGTGTTGTATTTGCACATATCGAGCATATTGTGTGTATGATTGAAATGCTTGGTATGTGTGGGATCTGACTATCTAGTTGTTTATCTTTAGTAGCCTCTCTTACCGGGAAATGTCTCCTAGTGTTACCGCTGAGCCATGGTAGCTTGCTACTGCTCTGGAACACTTAGGCTGGCCGGCATGTGTCCTTCTTCATTCCGGTGTCTGTCCCTTCGGGGAAATGTCACGCATTGAGTACCGGAGTCCTGTTAGCCCGCTACAGCCCGGTTTACCGGAGTCCTGCTAGCCCAGTGCTACAGCCCGGACCCACTTGCAGATGACCGACACGTTCGAAGCTGGGTCATGGATGCCTGTCCCTGTAAGTCTGTGCCACTTTGGGTTTACGACTAGTCATGTCAGCCCGGGCTCCTTATCATATGGATGCTAGCGACACTATCATATACATGAGCCAAAAGGCGCAAACGGTCCCGGGCAAAGGTAAGACAACACCCGTGGGGATACCGTGCGTGAGGTCGCAAAGTGATATGAGGTGTTACCGGCTAGATCGATGTGACATCGAGTCGGGGTCCTGACAGCGTTGGCATCAGAGCCGGACTGCCTGTAGGTTCTCCAAGCCAAACTGGTCGATGTTGAGTCTAGAAATTCTTTAGTTATATGTAGGGGAATTGTTTGTGGGTTGGAACGTAAGGCTCTTTTTACTCCTTTATCTTATGACATTCTGATCTGAGTCAGTCTATTCTTCCACCGGGGGTTAAGGAATTAGGATCTATTCTCTCTATCAGGATCACGCGTTACTAATCAGTAGTACCTTATAGGGTTGATGGATACAAGCCTAGTTCAGTTCTTCTACCACGTTATGTTGTTAGGATGGTTTCAGAACTTTGATATGATGATGTTGAGTGTGTATGAAATCCTT
>NW_021257075.1:0-1437 GCF_002162155.2 Triticum dicoccoides | reverse complement strand
TAGAGCAAAGGAGAGTGTGACACTAGGGGTGACGCTACAAAAGCTTCATGAAAAACAAGTCTACCTTCGTCGGTGCATGTTGTTGTGCTGACAAGTGTGTGGGCATCATGAAAATTGACTTGAGTACAAACCCAAATCAGGCTAATAAATTTACAGTCTACAAAAGTATAAATTCAAAATATTCACGCCAAGTTATGAATTGTATGATTTTGGTACAAACTATTGAGTATGGAACCACCATATTTGACTAACTATTGTCCTCTTCATGAACATAAATGGTAAAATGATAAAGAAATTGTTACTTAGTATGAGCTAGAACAGAAGCTTAAATTCAAGGACAAACTACTTATTGACAATTCATACGTTCTACAATTCTCTGTTTGGTTGGGACTAAACTTCATAGTCTTCTATTTTATAAACATATGACAAGCTATTTAGCAGATTTATACAATCTAAAACACTCTAGCTGGTTATATAGATATTTAAGGATATTATGTCTAAGGAGCGCATCAAAAAATAAGCATGTCTTCAAAATCGTTTTTTAGTTCGTGTATGATCAGGAAATGATGGTCTTCCAATCTAACGTTATTCCATTACTTAATTTGAATTCGCTAAGTCCAATACATTATTAGGATTTAGTCCAAAATGAATTAGGATAAAGTAAAAATGTTTAGTATAAATATGTGATCATCTCCATGTGCGTATTCCTCCCTAATGCGCGGGACGGGCTGTGGCGGCTCTTCGACATGATCGCTTTCGACCCTGAATTTCTGCGCAAGCACCTACCAAGGAGCGACGTCAAGGTCGGCGACTTCCGGCTGCCTAAATTCAAGGTCAGCTTCGGCATGACGATGAACGGCCTTCTTCGAGGCCTGGGGGTCAAGGAGGCTTTCGAGCCGGGGAAGGCCGATCTGTCCGACATGACGGAGGATGGCACCGGAGAAAGAAGGAGGTTGGAGCAGGTGGTCCACAGGGCCATCATTGAGGTGAACAAGGAAGGCACCGAGGCCACGGCTGCCACCATGATGAACACTTTCCTGTGTAGTCAAGACGCAGCTCCGCCACCTCCTCCGCCACCGCTGCGTGTGGACTTCGTCGCTGACCATCCTTTTGCCTTCTTCATCATCGAGGAGGTATCTGGTGCCATCCTGTTTGCGGGTCATGTTCTTGACCCCACGATCAATTGACGCGTGCGGGGGGAGGATAGAACGTGCATATATATAGATACATATTTGAGAGACTCATTTACACTTTGATAAATCACTAGTTCTAAAAATGTTCAGAGATAGATAGTTGAGAGATTTCGCTTTGGACATAGAGAAATGCTAATGCTAAAATCTTCAGACATAGAGAGTTGAGAGATTTTCAAGTTCCTTAGTCAAGTACTGATATGTTTTCATCGCCTCTCGCCCAAGTTTCTAAGTTCTAAGCCGCACG
>NW_021257074.1:0-712 GCF_002162155.2 Triticum dicoccoides | reverse complement strand
ATATATATACCACATCCGAATCATTGCAAGAGTAAATCTAGCAATGAGAGATGAAAGGACAAAGTTGCTAACCTTTGTGATCATTTCAATGGATGGGGGCCTTCAAATCTTGACAAAATTTGGACAAAATGTGTGATGAGCTCGAGAGGAAGAGGGGAAGAACAGAGAGGAGAGGGGAAAGGAGAAGAACAGAGCGAGATCGGGTGGACGAAGGGTTTATGTAGGACGACCTTTATTACCGGTTCGTGCCAAGAACCGGTACTAAAGGGGATGGAGGGGCCCCAGTCTGACAACATCCTGCCACCACTCTCATTAAAACCGATTCGTGGCACGAACCGGTGCTAAAGGTTCGCCACGAACTGGTACTAGTGAAAGCGGCCCGGCTTGCCGTTGGAACCGGCACTAATGTATACATTAGTGCCGGCTCAAATACAAACCGGCACTAATGTGCTTCACGTTTGACCCTTTTTCTATTAGTGTATTTGGATCTGATGACCGAGTTCTCTTCAAATGATACCGTTCAGTACCTGAGATACATCACAAAGTCCATGGAGAAAAACTAGGGCAAAAAAAAACACTAGGCAATTAGGCTAGATAGAACATATACTATAATAAAGGGAAGATGTGCCAACGTAATCACCACAATTTTTGGGCGACGGTGTCGTTGTGGATCTGCAGCGGCCTGCTTGCCGGCGGCGTGCGGCGGCCGAGG
>NW_021257073.1:0-395 GCF_002162155.2 Triticum dicoccoides | reverse complement strand
TTCAGTCTCGTTACCGGCAAGTCACTTTACTCGTACCGTAATGCATGATCCCGTGACCAGACACTTGGTCACTTTGAGCTCATTATGATGATGCACTACCGAGTGGGCCCAGTGATACCTCTCCGTCATACGGAGTGACAAATCCCAGTCTCGATCCGTGTCAACCCACAGACACTTTCGGAGATACCTGTAGTGCACCTTTATAGTCACGCAGTTACGTTGTGACGTTTGGTACACCCAAAGCACTCTTACGGTATCCGGGAGTTACACGATCTCATGGTCTAAGGAAGAGATACTTGACATTGAAAAAGCTCTAGCAAACGAACTACACGATCTTGTGCTATGCTTAGGATTGGGTCTTGTCCATCACATCATTCTCCTAATGATGTGATCCC
>NW_021257072.1:0-2434 GCF_002162155.2 Triticum dicoccoides | reverse complement strand
TTTTATTAGCTTTGTTGGAGACCAACAAGGATGTGTCACTATCCTAAACCTTATCTCGATTACTTTACCATTGCATAATAAGGCACTCTTCCCCAATATTCTGTCAGCATTCTAAAAGAAGAAACAAGCAGACACATAACAAGTTTAGCATGTACTAGTATATCAAACTCATTTTGGTGAACCAGTTCATTATTAAGGTGGACAGGATTAAACTACCGTGTCTTCTATTGCCAAGTACTAGTACATAATAAAAGAATCAAACAAACATATATCTATGTCCTATGGTCACTGCATTGTCTTCCCAAATCAAAATAGAGACACGGTTCAAATCATATCAGTTCAAGACAAAGCAGCAGTGAAAGAATACAAAGCGTGGGAAACTACACGGCACAACAAGATTTTAGATGGGTACCATGGGTCTACATGTACAACAACACTATTGGCTCTGTTGTGATGCTAGTAATGTGCATGATATGAAAGTCAATTGTATACACAATTGAAATTGAAATCAATAGAGCTATTGATATGAACAAACCTGTTAAAGAAACATGCGTGAACATACCTGCTGTGCCATTGGAGTTTCGATTGGATCCTTCAATTTAAAAATAAGTTTGTATGAGTAAATACAGTGATACAAGAGCAAAGCAATCATAGTTAAAAAATGCGCGCCTAAGCGAGCGCTTAAGCGTGCCTAGGCTCTAGGCGTTGGCAAAACGCATTGCGCATAACTACGCTTAATCTGTGCATAACTGCGCATAAGCATGCACTTTGGTCAGTAAAGTGCAAGGCGGTGGAAAAACACACAATTAACGCCTAGCGCTTTTTTGAACTATGATAGTAATGGAATCTTAAATTAGAACAGTTGTTCTTCAGGTTTAGGCACTTGTTCTACATGAACAAAGTACAGTAAGACGCAAGAATATAATACTTCAAAATAGAAAATGAGCCCATAGACCTTACCACATTCTTGGTTCGGGACCAGTACAGAAAAAGGCATTCCCAGTCATCGTCCAGTAAATGTGTCTCAGGAGAACGTAAGGGAATTTGATGAGTTTCTTTTTCGGTGAAGTACGTTTCCTCCAGGTAATTCCAATACTGCCACCAAGCATTCTTGAAGATAGCAGAGGTATTGGCACAGGTTACCTCATCCTGAGTTTCCAAATCGGTCCTTCTCTATAGAGAAAAATGGGAAAATTTGTTGTATTATAACCATCAAGGAGGTAGGATGTATGGGACGAAGCAAAGTAATTGCCATGAATAACATTACTTACACACAACTCCTGGACAAACACCTGCAACTGATATTTTCCTTCATCTTCAGTATAATATTTCCAAGATGGGAAGATACGCACATACGATTTAACAACATCAAATGCGATAGATGCTAAACTACGACTAGCTAGTTGTGCTTCCTCCAGAGGAAAAGGCGTACTAACTGGTGGAGTTGGGGTCCGTCGTGATAGTACTAGCCCTTTGGGCACTGGAGCTGCCTTACTAACTGCTCTTGTGTGGGAGCTCTGTGGTGGAGATGGTGCTGTGTCAACAGGAACTGGGTTACTATCGGCTAGGGTTGAGGTTAGATTGGGTGAAGTTGGTTCTCTGTCCATCGCAGTAGGGGTACAATCTGCGAGAGTTTGGGTTATGTGTGGTAGGGCTGGTTCTTGTGCATGTACAACGGGGGTGCTATCTCCACCAAGAGGTAGCACTGTTTTATTTGAAGACTGTGTTTTTAGTCCGCTAGATACTAGCATCACCCACTCCAATTCAAATGGCTGATAAACAAGAAACATAGTTGCATGTACAGACATTGTATGAGAGACAGATGCAATAGATAGTGTGGAAAAAAGAGGGCATGAAATAGTTGACATGTATATTGTTTAACTAAAACGGATAGCATGACATAATTTCACATATATGATGTCTATCTAAACCGGATAGCATAGCATAACATAATTCAAAGATATGATGAATAACTAAACATGATCGCATGTCATAATTCACCTACATGTTATCTAAGTAATCAGGATCGCATCATTTAATTCACATATGTGATTTATATGCTAAACACAGGGCATTTGATATGATGTCTGAACTAAGAACATGGTGTTGAATATTGTGTATATGATGTCTAAACTATGCAATGCAAGACACCATATGCATGATATGAGCAGTATAACCGTGCCAAGTTAGAGCATACACCTCGGTGGGGGAATAGGACTGGTCATCTGTCTCTGAATCCATCTTTGAGGAGCTACCGGGACCCAATAAGAGATCTACTTCGACAGGTAGTACTGTGTGCTCTGAAGGCATTGTTTTCACTCCATATTTTTCCATCTCCCACACAAATGGCTGATTCACAGGAAGAGTAGTTTAATGTACAAACATTGTTGACAAATGGAAATGTAATGAAGAAAAGGATGGGCAAGATATCATG
>NW_021257071.1:0-1918 GCF_002162155.2 Triticum dicoccoides | reverse complement strand
TCAGGTGGCTACCTGCAAGCCCAGCCTAAGTGGTCCAAGGCTGAGAATGATCTGCTTGAAAAAGGGATCGAACCAGAGACAATGAGATGGCCAGACCGTTGCCGGACTTGGTTCTTCGGGTCTGGCGGAACCTTGGACCCTGTAACAGGGTTTTGCCAGTGGACGGACGAGCAACTGGAAATACCAGTCAAGAACCTTCGACACTATATCGATGCAGCGCAGCGAGGGACGTTCCTTCCAAACAAGGAGAAGGACGAGCTCACAATGGCCCTTGGGAATCCTGAGCACCCTGGACGGACACGAGGCACGCCAGGCTCCATTCCGTGGAAGGTTGGTTTTCCGGACGCAGGGGGTTACAAAACCCATGAAAGGAGGAAGAAACTGGAGCAGGACCAACTGCAGGCGCTGCACGAAAGGGTAATGGGGCTAGAGGATCGAGAAGAGGAACGAGAAGCAGCAGATCGCAGCAAACGACCTGCCGAAGCTTCCCCCGAAGCTACCCCGCCATCTCAGCGGAGAAGCAGCGTGGCTTCCACCGAGCTGCTTCAGCCGGAGCATGTCTTGACGGATCCTGCCAGCTATCCCATGGATGGTATCACGGAGTCTCAAAATTGTCACATGATGGCGCGATGGATGACTTTGAAGGTCAAGGCGGCTGTTGGCCAAGTTTATCCTAGTGGACCCGGCACAACTTATTACTGCCAGCCGATTCCCAAAGGATATGCTAAGGTGATGGTGGATGAAATAACGGAGGGATTTGAGGACCTCGTGCTTGACGATCCTACCGGTGAAGGGGAGACTAGGCTGGGTTCTGCTCTGAAGACTCCATGCCTATGGAAGAAGGAGCTCATCAACCTTCTGAACTGGACGCCTCCGCCTCCTCCTCCTGCTCCGGCGAGTCAGGGCACTCTGCCTCCTCCACCGCCTCCTCCTCCGGCGAGTGACGATCAGGGCACGCGTGGCGGCACTCCGCCTCCTTCTCCGGCGCATGGCGGCACTCCACCTCCTTCTCCGCCTGCGCCGGCGCTCCCGAGCAGCCAGCAGCATCCTCCTTCTCTGCCTCGCCAGCAAGGGCGGAAGAGACCCGCCGCCGCCCCGGCTGCTTCGGCGTGTCATACTCCTTCTCCTCCGCCTCGTAAGCAAGCACGAAAGAAGACAGACGCCGCAGCCGCTCCGTCTGCTCCGGCGTCTAGCAGCACAACCAGAGGCGGGAGGCAATACAAATACGGTCCATCATCTCTCAAGCCTCTATAGAAGTTACCGTACGAGAGGTCCGAGGAGGAAAACGATACGATTGTGCGGACCCACGTGAAGGAGTTCTTTGAAGGGGTGAAAGCAAAGAGACATCCACCTCCGGAGGAGAAGGTAGATCCGCTGAAAGCAAAGCGCACTATCGATGCCCTGAGGAAACCACCAAAGTCTCCGCCGAGAACCAACTATGAGCGCATTACTGAACAGACATATCTCCAAGCCCAGCGGTCGGGAACTACTGTCAGTGCTAAAAGGTCAAAAGAACGAGCAAAGGGGAAAAAATTGCCCAGCTCGGCGAACAAGCACAGCAATCGTGCCCCCCGCTCAATGTGTCTAATGCTCCGGGGACGGTGGCCGGTTATGGCAATCTTGACGTTTACCTGCCTGACGATGCACTTCCTGATTTCTTGGAGGTGGACGGATTCAGATACGAGTACGGGAAGCCTCTCGTCAAAGATGAAAAATCTCTGACAACAATGATGCGAAGATTCCATAATTGGTACATGGAAACCTGCAGAGAGTCTGAGGGTAAGAATGCTTTGTATCTGCATATTAAAGAGGAGCACGATCTCGTTGCAAATGATCTGTTGACTGTTCCATTTGAGGAGTTCTTCGAGTTCTTCAATCAAAAGGCCCTCGATAAATTAATGGTCTTTTGCTACTGCCT
>NW_021257070.1:0-520 GCF_002162155.2 Triticum dicoccoides | reverse complement strand
TCCAACGGCATCACTGAGTATAGAATCACGACCTAAAAACTCCTTAATCGTCGTCTGAAAAGTCTGCAACATTAACGTTGCAGCCCAAAACGGGTCAGCACATGGAATATGCTGGCAATGTAACACATAGAGAGTAATGGAATGAAACAACTATACTATATGCATATTTGGCTGGTGGAAAGCTCTATGGTTACAGTTTTGCGTAAAGCCAATTTTTCCCTACTACAAAGGAATAAAATTTATTTAACTATCATGGTAGTTGTTAAACATTGAGAATGGTTGACAGCATCCTCAATCCCAATTAAACATCATCATTAGCAAAACCCAACAAAATTAATTTTTAGAGTAACATGTTGAGATTCACATGATAATCCAAGTACTAGATACTCAAGATGTCCATAACCGGGGACATGGCTAACCATGATTAGTTTAATACACTCTTCAGAGGTTTGCGCACTTTTCCCCACAAGACTCGATCGCCTCCGTTTGGTTTCTCGCACTACATGGTGTTTGAGAAGAC
>NW_021257069.1:0-473 GCF_002162155.2 Triticum dicoccoides | reverse complement strand
TCAGATAGTAAATATTAATACATAGATCCAGAAGTGTTGACACAACATCAGTTATACACAAGCGGTGTGGTTCTTTTACTCTTAGGAATAGGGTAATCATATCAGCATCAAGATATCGTGGATGTTACAGTTATGTATGTCATACAAATCAGTCTTCAGAATAAAGAACATCACAGGCTCTTCCAACACCAGCATGCAAACTGTCCAGGCGGCATAAAGCATACAACAACAACATTTCAGTTACCTATGCAGAAACTTGCGGTGGAAATCACTTATGACGGTGTAGTTGATGAACCGTTTCGGTGTCTTGGTCTCTCCATGACCCTGCATCTTAAATACAACATCATCATCATCCTCCCACATGCAACAAACACATGTATATGATTAACCTCACAATAAAGCATGACAGCATTACTTTATTTAAAAAGGATAGCCACAACATAAAAGAAGCATACAATATAATATAGTAGGCA
>NW_021257068.1:0-2434 GCF_002162155.2 Triticum dicoccoides | reverse complement strand
TTTTATTAGCTTTGTTGGAGACCAACAAGGATGTGTCACTATCCTAAACCTTATCTCGATTACTTTACCATTGCATAATAAGGCACTCTTCCCCAATATTCTGTCAGCATTCTAAAAGAAGAAACAAGCAGACACATAACAAGTTTAGCATGTACTAGTATATCAAACTCATTTTGGTGAACCAGTTCATTATTAAGGTGGACAGGATTAAACTACCGTGTCTTCTATTGCCAAGTACTAGTACATAATAAAAGAATCAAACAAACATATATCTATGTCCTATGGTCACTGCATTGTCTTCCCAAATCAAAATAGAGACACGGTTCAAATCATATCAGTTCAAGACAAAGCAGCAGTGAAAGAATACAAAGCGTGGGAAACTACACGGCACAACAAGATTTTAGATGGGTACCATGGGTCTACATGTACAACAACACTATTGGCTCTGTTGTGATGCTAGTAATGTGCATGATATGAAAGTCAATTGTATACACAATTGAAATTGAAATCAATAGAGCTATTGATATGAACAAACCTGTTAAAGAAACATGCGTGAACATACCTGCTGTGCCATTGGAGTTTCGATTGGATCCTTCAATTTAAAAATAAGTTTGTATGAGTAAATACAGTGATACAAGAGCAAAGCAATCATAGTTAAAAAATGCGCGCCTAAGCGAGCGCTTAAGCGTGCCTAGGCTCTAGGCGTTGGCAAAACGCATTGCGCATAACTACGCTTAATCTGTGCATAACTGCGCATAAGCATGCACTTTGGTCAGTAAAGTGCAAGGCGGTGGAAAAACACACAATTAACGCCTAGCGCTTTTTTGAACTATGATAGTAATGGAATCTTAAATTAGAACAGTTGTTCTTCAGGTTTAGGCACTTGTTCTACATGAACAAAGTACAGTAAGACGCAAGAATATAATACTTCAAAATAGAAAATGAGCCCATAGACCTTACCACATTCTTGGTTCGGGACCAGTACAGAAAAAGGCATTCCCAGTCATCGTCCAGTAAATGTGTCTCAGGAGAACGTAAGGGAATTTGATGAGTTTCTTTTTCGGTGAAGTACGTTTCCTCCAGGTAATTCCAATACTGCCACCAAGCATTCTTGAAGATAGCAGAGGTATTGGCACAGGTTACCTCATCCTGAGTTTCCAAATCGGTCCTTCTCTATAGAGAAAAATGGGAAAATTTGTTGTATTATAACCATCAAGGAGGTAGGATGTATGGGACGAAGCAAAGTAATTGCCATGAATAACATTACTTACACACAACTCCTGGACAAACACCTGCAACTGGCATTTTCCTTCATCTTCAGTATAATATTTCCAAGATGGGAAGATACGCACATACGATTTAACAACATCAAATGCGATAGATGCTAAACTACGACTAGCTAGTTGTGCTTCCTCCAGAGGAAAAGGCGTACTAACTGGTGGAGTTGGGGTCCGTCGTGATAGTACTAGCCCTTTGGGCACTGGAGCTGCCTTACTAACTGCTCTTGTGTGGGAGCTCTGTGGTGGAGATGGTGCTGTGTCAACAGGAACTGGGTTACTATCGGCTAGGGTTGAGGTTAGATTGGGTGAAGTTGGTTCTCTGTCCATCGCAGTAGGGGTACAATCTGCGAGAGTTTGGGTTATGTGTGGTAGGGCTGGTTCTTGTGCATGTACAACGGGGGTGCTATCTCCACCAAGAGGTAGCACTGTTTTATTTGAAGACTGTGTTTTTAGTCCGCTAGATACTAGCATCACCCACTCCAATTCAAATGGCTGATAAACAAGAAACATAGTTGCATGTACAGACATTGTATGAGAGACAGATGCAATAGATAGTGTGGAAAAAAGAGGGCATGAAATAGTTGACATGTATATTGTTTAACTAAAACGGATAGCATGACATAATTTCACATATATGATGTCTATCTAAACCGGATAGCATAGCATAACATAATTCAAAGATATGATGAATAACTAAACATGATCGCATGTCATAATTCACCTACATGTTATCTAAGTAATCAGGATCGCATCATTTAATTCACATATGTGATTTATATGCTAAACACAGGGCATTTGATATGATGTCTGAACTAAGAACATGGTGTTGAATATTGTGTATATGATGTCTAAACTATGCAATGCAAGACACCATATGCATGATATGAGCAGTATAACCGTGCCAAGTTAGAGCATACACCTCGGTGGGGGAATAGGACTGGTCATCTGTCTCTGAATCCATCTTTGAGGAGCTACCGGGACCCAATAAGAGATCTACTTCGACAGGTAGTACTGTGTGCTCTGAAGGCATTGTTTTCACTCCATATTTTTCCATCTCCCACACAAATGGCTGATTCACAGGAAGAGTAGTTTAATGTACAAACATTGTTGACAAATGGAAATGTAATGAAGAAAAGGATGGGCAAGATATCATG
>NW_021257067.1:0-398 GCF_002162155.2 Triticum dicoccoides | reverse complement strand
CCCGCCACAATGTCACGCCTAGTCAGCCTTGTGGGCATGTTCAACCACATTTTGCACCGTATTTGCACGCATAATCTAAATTATTGCACCGGTTCAATGTACACCACAAATTTTAGCATTAAAGAGAGTTTGCATGTCAAGTTCAAGCACTGATGTTGTAATTGACTTGTTTTTTAAAAACCGATGAACTTTTCTTGAATTTCTAATAGAAACGAACGAATGCAACAAGGACCAGTGAACGAAACGAAAGAAACACAAACTACCAATCGAAAGAGAGAGCTCCTGTTCGGCGCCTTAAGCGCCCGAACAGGTAGCTGGCGCACACGCGCCGCACCTCATGGGCCGGCCCACCACGCGCAGTAGAAGGAAAATGCCTCGCGAAAAAATCACGCAAAATA
>NW_021257066.1:0-1206 GCF_002162155.2 Triticum dicoccoides | reverse complement strand
ACCTGAATGTCGCAGATCCGTTGACTAAACCTCTTCCTCGAGCAAAACATGATCAACACCAGAACTCTATGGGTGTTCGATTCATCACAATGTAACTAGATTATTGACTCTAGTGCAAGTGGGAGACTGTTGGAAATATGCCCTAGAGGCAATAATAAAATGATTATTATTATATTTCCTTGTTCATGATAATTGTCTATTGTTCATGCTATAATTGTGTTATCCGGAAATCATAATACATGTGTGAATACATAGACCATAACATTTCCCTAGTAAGCCTCTAGTTAACTAGCTCGTTGATCAATAGATAGTCACAGTTTCCTGACTATGGACATTGGATGTCATTGATAACGGGATCACATCATTAGGAGAATGATGTGATGGACAAGACCCAATCCTAAGCATAGCACAAGATCGTGTAGTTCGTTTGCTAGATCTTTTCCAGTGTCAAGTATCATTTCCTTAGACCATGAGATCGTGTAACTCCCAGATGCCGTAGGAGTGTTTGGGTGTACCAAACGTCACAATGTAACTGGGTGACTATAAAGGTATACTACAGGTATCCCCGAAAGTATCTGTTGGGTTGACATGGATCGAGACTGGAATTTGTCACTCCGTATGACAGAGAGGTATCTCTGGGCCCACTTGGTAATGCATCATCATAATGAGCTCAATGTGACCAAGTGTTTGGTCACAGGATCATGCATTACGGTACGAGTAAAGTGACTTGCCGGTAACGAGATTGAACGAGGTATTGGGATACCGACGATCGAATCTCGGGCAAGTAACATACCGATTGACAAAGGGAATTGTATACGGGATTGATTGAATCCTCGACATCGTGGTTCATCCGATGAGATCATCGTGGAACATGTGGGAGCCAACATGGGTATCCAGATCCCGCTGTTGGTTATTGACCAGAGAGTCGTCTCGGTCATGTCTACGTGTCTCCCGAACCCGTAGGGTCTACACACTTAAGGTTCAGTGACGCTAGGGTTGTAGAGATATTAGTATGCGGTAACCCGAAAGTTGTTCGGAGTCCCGGATGAGATCCCGGACGTCACGAGGAGTTCCGGAATGGTCCGAAGGTGAAGATTTATATATTGGAAGTCTAGTTTCGGCCATCGGGAAAGTGTCAGGGGTAATCGGTATTGTACCGGGACCACCGGAAGGGTCCCGGGGGTACACCGGGTGGGTCCACCTATC
>NW_021257065.1:0-1456 GCF_002162155.2 Triticum dicoccoides | reverse complement strand
TGCCTTGGGACGTCCTCCCACCTCCTTGGCCGTCACCCCTTGCTCCTATATAAGTAGATCCATCTAGTAGCTTTTCCTTGGGATTTGTTTAGTTAAAAGTTAGCCATTGCAACTTCGTGTACTTCGTTTGTGTCCAACGACCAGACCAAGACCGCTTACGGATCCCCACCATTATCAATACCTCATATATATTTGCAATATTCAGATTGCTTTATCATATTCTTGCTCGTTCTTCGATTGCTTGCAGGAATAGACCTTCGTGGTCAGGCTGACCGTGCTTCCGGCATCGTCAGTAACCTCAGGAGATTGGTTTAGCGATTGCTAAGGCGCAACGTCGTGCACGTTTGTAGTCGGATCGTCAAAGTCGTCTCCACCAAATCGATAGTTATCATCTCATCGAAAGATCGGGACACCCCCGCCTCTATCATCGACCTCAGGTATATATTCGTAATGGTAGGCCTGCACCACCACCTCAGGTACGAGATGATGTCCATATTCCTAAACTGAAATTGAATATTCCACCATTTGAGGGTAGATATGTTCCTGATATATATCTTATTTGGGAGTTAGAAACTGAACAACGATTTACATGTTTACAATATCCTGAGGAGAGACGAGTTGCTGCTGCTGTTTGTGCTTTCACTAGTTTTGCATGTGTATGGTGGTCTGAACATAGTAGATTATATCCTATACCAACTACTTGGGCTGCTTTGAAAACTGCTATGCGTACGTGTTGGGTTCCACCATATTATCAACGTGAATTGCTTCAAAAATTGCAGTGTTTAAGACAAGGGAAAAATTCTGTAGAAGAATATTATCAGGAATTACAAACTGGCATGATTAGATGTGGTATTGTTGAGGAGAATGAAGCTATGCTTGCACGTTTTCTGGCTGGATTAAATAGAGAGATTCAGACCATTCTAGACTATAAGGAGTATACTAATATCACTCGTTTATTCCATCTTGCTTGTAAAGCTGAACGTGAAGTGCAGGATCGACAAGCATTGGCGCGAACTAACTTTTCTGCAGGCCGACCTTCCTCATGGACACCGCGTGCATCTTCTACTTCAACTGCACCAGCACCTCAATTAGGTGCCTCCTCCAGTCGTGATACAAGAAAACAGGCACAACCACCATTATCTGCCAAGAGCGCACCTGCTGGGCCTGCATGGAGTTCTTCTTCTTCCATGGCATCAACAGGGCACACAAGTGATATTATTTGTCGTCGTTGTAAGGGAGGAGGTCATTATGCGAGAGAATGCAAATCTCCGCGTGTGATGATTGCTACCGCGGATGGTGGATATGAGTCCGCTAGTGACTATGATGAGGAGACTTTGGCTCTTATTACACGTGAAGAACATGGTGGAGATGATTTTGATCATGAGACGCAATACATGGCTCCTGAAGACGCTGACAGGTATGAATGTTTAGTTGCTCAACGTGTTTTGAGTGTGCA
>NW_021257064.1:0-574 GCF_002162155.2 Triticum dicoccoides | reverse complement strand
TCTAGTTAGCCTCTTCAGCCAGTTGGCTTGACAGCGGACGCATGTCCTTTGTCACGGCTTTGAGGGCTTCGTTATCAAATGCTGACCCATATGCTTGTTCATCCGGAAAGCCTTTGGAAATATCAACTGGATCCAAGTCAGATATCCATGCTTTGGCCTGAGTCAGTGCCAACAAAGCGCCAGCCCTGGCAGCAGATCACTTCATCTCTTCTATCTGCACCAGCGTCATTGATAGCCTTGCTAGAGTGTCCTTGATCAATGTTGGTGCCGGTTTGTTGTATGAGACTGCGTAGATAACCCGTTGGGCACCGGTATACAGTTGCTCTATCAACGTATATGCTGCCTTCAGCTTCATCCGCATGTCAGAGCCCAGATGAGCAACACGGCCACCTATAACGGTTTAAGACTTTGATGTTAAACCGGCAATTTTAAAGATGGTTATTCAACAAATCTTGACAAGAGTATTTACCAAATATTGCAGAGGTCATGGCATTTACTTGGCGCTTCAACCCAGTTAGCTCTCCCTCCACCGGTTTAAGAGCTGACTCGGTGTCTTCAGCCCGCTTCAACAATA
>NW_021257063.1:0-598 GCF_002162155.2 Triticum dicoccoides | reverse complement strand
CCGCTAGGACAGATGGCAAGAGTTTGACATGGGTAGGGAAGGAAGGTATACATAGTGAGACTGTGAAATTTGTCAAAAAAAAGTGAGACCGTGAATGTTTGCACACGCGTGAGAGTGGTTTTCCTTTGTTTTGCACTAAAATTTTGGAGGGTTGGAAGGTTGAAAACGTATGTTTGCAATGCCACGTGGTTTTGGTTAGAGTGGCACTTGGTTTAGGGTTAGAGTGGCACTTGGTTTAGGATTTAAATGGAATAAATTTGCATGTTAGTTCATGACTTATTTTTTTTGAATGAAACGAAGGGCTTCTCACCCCTCCTGATTTTCATTAATGAAAACCACAAGTTCTCGAACTTCATGACTTGGTTTAGGGAAGAAATTATTTGTTTGGGCACGAACATTTTTTAACACACATAATAAACCCTAATAAATAACTTAGATAAGATGCAACCCTTACAATAATAAGTTCATGGATAGTTCACGGACACATGACGAAACATGACACGACACGACACGACATAGAAAAGCAATAAATAAAAAACGAAACAATCTTCATCTTGACCTCCTCCTTCCACTTTGGCCGCGTGTGCCCCTTCAACAC
>NW_021257062.1:0-637 GCF_002162155.2 Triticum dicoccoides | reverse complement strand
ATTCTAGGAAAGTGTTCCATGCCTTTCCTTAATGGAAATTGGAATCTAATATTTCCTTCCTTCATATCAATAATTGCACCAATCGTTCTAAGGAAAGGTCTACCAAGAATAATAGGACATGAAGGATTGCAATCTATCTCAAGAACGATAAAATCTACGGGCACATAATTCCTATTTGCAACAATAATAACATCATTAATTCTTCCCATAATTCCTATTTGCAACGATAAAATCTATCTTAATAGTGGAATCCGCAAGGTGCAAGTTTAGAGAGCAATCACCAAAATCACGGAAACCTAACAAATCACACAAGGTCTTTGGAATCGTGGAAACACTAGCACCCAGATCACATAAAGCATAGCATTCATGATCTTCAATTTTAATTTTAATAGTTGGTTCCCACTCAACATAAAGTTTTCTAGGGATAGAAACTTCCAATTCAAGTTTTTCTTCATAAGATTGCATCAAGGCATCAACGATATGTTTAGTAAACGCTTTATTTTGACTATAAGCGAGAGGAGAATTTAGCACGGATTGCAACAAGGAAATACAATCAATCAAAGAGCAATTTTCATAGTTAAATTCCTTGAAATCCATAATAGTGGGTTTAGCAACATCTAGGGTTTTAATTCCTTCA
>NW_021257061.1:0-980 GCF_002162155.2 Triticum dicoccoides | reverse complement strand
TGGGATGATTTGAAACTTGCCATGCGACATACTTTCGTCCCTGCTTATTATACTCGTGACATGATTAAGAAGTTGCAACACTTAAAACAAGGTAGTGAAACTGTAACAAAATATTATGATGATTTACAAACTACCTTGTTGCATTCCTCTTTAGAAGAAAGTGAAGATGATTTTATGGATAGATTTTGGGGAGGATTAAACCGTGATATTCAAGAGATACTAATTCATGAAGAGTGTTATCCTATGGACCATTTGTTTCATCTTGCTTGCAAAGCTGAACAGGAAATAAAACGACGTGTTGGCCACGAGGAGAACAAGCGCACGGTGCACATTCCAAGAATTGATATGATTGTTCCTTCAACTACTAGGCATACTATGACAACCACATCCGTTGTTGTCAGGACTACATCACCTCCACCATGTGACACATCGCCCCCGAGAGTGGCTACATCATTTGAGTTGATCATAAGAGGTAATGACAAAGGTACTGATCTTCCATCTCTACATGAGAATGATGAATGCCTTGTCAATTTGAATGCACCATCTGATGAGCTACCCACTACTTTGATCACACCATCTATTTTAGAGGACTACGTTGATAATTTGACTTTCCCATGTGATCAAACAACTGAAATACCAACAATTTTGAGTGCACCCATTGAATTAACTATTGATGCAAAAGAACCAATGTTTAATCATTTTGATATGACCTCTAATCTTGGTGATGATTCTGTGTTGAATGACTTATTGCATGTTTGCTTATTTAAGCATGTTGTAGCATGTAAATTTGATGCAAGTAAGGTTTATTCACCAATGTTGGGATGGTTTAATGATGAACATTGTCAATCTTTTGAAATGAATAAGAGCTTCACTTATATGTGCAAACTGAGTTGCAATATTTTCATGCCTTCTACTTCTTGTGCTAATTTTTTGGCTTTAGATTTTATGAACTATGCAAGTTACTCATCTATTCATGTGTC
>NW_021257060.1:0-664 GCF_002162155.2 Triticum dicoccoides | reverse complement strand
AAATAAGATGTAAAACATGATAAACATCACATGCAATCAAATAGTGACATGATATGGCCAATATCATTTTGCTCCTTTTGATCTCCATCTTCGGGGGTCCATGATCATCGTTGTCACCGACATGACACCATGATCTCCATCATCATGATCTCCACCATCGTGTCTTCTTGAAGTTGTCTCGTCATCTATTACTTCTACTACTATGGCCAACGCTTTAGCAATAAAGTAAAGTAATTACATGACGTTTATGTTGACATGCAGGTCAAAAATAAATTAAGACAAGTCCTATGGCTCCTGCCGGTTGTCATACTCATCGACATGCAAGTCGTGATTCCTATTACAAGAACATGATCAATCTCATACATCACATATATCATTCATCACATCCTTTTGGCCATATCACATCACAAGGCATATGCTGCAAAAACAAGTTAGACGTCCTCTAATTGTTGTTGCAAGTTTTTATGTGGCTGCTATAGGTTTCTAGCAAGAACGTTTCTTACCAACGCGAAAACCACAACGTGATATGCCAATTTCTATTTACCCTTCATAAGGACCCTTTTCATCGAATCCGATCCGACTAAAGTGGGAGAGACAGACACCCGCTAGCCACCTTATGCAACTAGTGCATGTCAGTCGGTGGAACCAGTCTCACGTAAGCGTA
>NW_021257059.1:0-6171 GCF_002162155.2 Triticum dicoccoides | reverse complement strand
CTGAAGACTGGCCTAGTACAGCCTGTTTGAGGATATGTAGCATCTGGGCACGGCAATGCTACACGTACAAACAGTTTACAGGCTTTTACAGGGTGGGTTAGTTTTCATTGGCCAACAGGTGAGCGGGACAGCCCACCCTGAAAATCAGGGGGGTGGGGGGGGGGGAAGGTTTGTGATTGGTTGTTAGATGGAAACAGTTTACAGGCTTTTACAAATCTTTGTATGTCTAGTATTTTTTATCTGGGCATGTCATGCGTGTCGTCTGGTTGCGTACCTGTAGTCTGAATTACACTAGAATGAACTTGCATATGATGAAATGGTCGATTTAGGCGTTCCCCATCGAGAACGTATCCTGTGCTACCGCTCAACTCGTGCTACGGCTGCTCCGGTCGATTCTACGCCACTCGATGGAAAATTGATGGACCGGATGTTATCTTCAGGTGTCCGCCGTACACTTTACATAAGGGACCTTGTAAAACCATTTAACTACGCAAAGAGTCCCTCAGAAATCCCAGTGTCTCCTTCCTGCTCTGTTTCCTTCCTGTACCTGTACTAGGTGATCTGTGAGCTAGGGTTAGCAATTTGCTCCATCGGCCACTCTCTCGCCATCCGCCGGTCGACCCTACCTAGTTCTAGCACCGGTAGCCCTCCTATCCTCTGAAACGCCTCACCAAGCAACCACCGGCAGCGCCGTCGGGGAGCATGTTATGTAGCGCCGCCGTGCTGTAGGTCCGTTCAACGTCGGCTCAGCCGTCGCTAAGGAGCCGCACATCTTCTGCAGCTTAAAGAATCCTGTGTATGATCTCCTATTCGTACTATTATGTAAGAGATGTGCTTGTTGTTCCCATCCCAAATTTGTAAAGAGTATCCATATGTCTTGCGAATATGTAAAGTAAGATTTGTTGTGTTTTTCTTCTGTTTCACTTTGTTCGTCTCAAAATGAAACTGCAGTTTTGATGTCCAACTGAAATTTGTGAAAGCATCGCTAGTCTATCTTATTCCTGATTTTTTTTTCTTGTTGCAATCTACATTCTAACAATACTTTAAAATCAACAATACTGATCTGGCATGCAAATTTTAAGCAGTATGGTTCAAATGGACTTTAGCATAAAGTAAACTTTATCCAACTAGATAATTTTTTTGACCTTTCGTCTTGGATATGCCTCTGAAAATAGTTGATGTTCCAATTTTTTTTCAGGTATTGTCTGCATGTTCAGCTGCAAGCTCATCTCTAGAGAAAATAAATTGTTTTACAAGCTAGTGTTGTAGTTGCATCCACTTTGTCTCTTTCAGCAGGATTGGAGCTGGATGGTGCTTAAGCTATTTCGTACGCCAAAATATATTGAAATTTGGAAGTTTCATTGTGTAAAGCATCTCTTGTAGTAAGCGATCGATGTATCATGTATGTTTGGACAGACAAAAGGCAGATACAAGAGTTGGAAAACGTCAAAACAAAGCACAGTGGGCCTTCTATTCAAGATAGTTGTGTAGAACAAAGCTATCCTTATGAAATAAGTATATTACATCATATGTATGTGCACAATGTTTGAGTCAGACTGGGTATATGACAGTGGTGAACAGAAATTTATATATGATTCTATCAAATTTTCTAGAGTTTTTACAGTACATATCCTACTTTGATAATTAGCCTCACTACATTAGTACAGCCTCCGCGAGACAATTGTAGCCTGGATGAAACTACTTAAGTACATCTTGAAGCCTTACTGCAACTTCTCCAGACAATATGGCACTTCATATGTAATTATTAACACTTCCATACAAGAGCATCTCTTAATTCTGCCATAGAAATAGTCAGACCATGGGAGTATCATTCTTTTCCACAGAATAGCCGCAGATTCGTTGGTTCTCAATTATCTAAAGCATCCCTTGCAAAAGAAAGAAAAACGAAGCAACTACAGATTTACATAACTCCTGGCCATTCTTTCTAGTCATCTAAAAAATGAGTCAATCAGTCCACAGCCTGAATCCTGATGGTCAAACAACTGTCAAAGCTGGTATGAACTAGTAACGAACATCACAGGCTCACACATAATTATACATAGATGAAAGATCATACCACACAGAGCACACCCCCTAATCTATTTTCCACTATAATATTAGTAATTAGTGGTTAAATTTACCATTATGGCTGAATCTCGCACATAAACTATAACAGTACTCTGTTTTCAAACGTATTGAGGGAACTGAGGAAACGGAGGAAGAACCAATATGCCTGCACATGAATAATATAGGAACCAAATTCGAAGTACTGGATCCTCGAGCTGTAAAGGACGATGGTCCGCTCCTATGCAGCAGTATCATCGTCCACGGAGCTACAGCCCCACGTTGCTACAGAGACGCAAAGGCGGCGAGCCGCAGACATTATGATTTTGTTCTTCGGCGCTCATGCTTCAACACCGGAAGCTGACGATGAAGAGGTACATGGAGAGGGAGAGAGAGATTCACCCGATTTTTTCAGTTAACCCTAGCTGGACCTCGAGCAGGTACAGAAAGGGAACAGAGGAGAGAAGGAGACGCTGGGATTTCTGAGGGACTCTTTGCGTAGCTAAATGGTTTTACAAGGTCTCTTATGTAAATTGTACCAGCGGCCACCTGATGATAACATCCCGTCCATCAGTTTTCCAACCAGTGGTGCAAATTCCACCGGAGCAGCCGTTGCACGAGTTAAGCCGTAGCACAGGATACATTCTTGTTAAGCTTTGTATCTTGTAAGTGCAGGCAAACATACGGATAAGCAAACAATCTTATCATGTTCCACTAAAACCTGAATGAGCCTTCTGCGGGCAACCAAACAAGCACCCTCAAACCTCAAACATGGGGGTTTAAAAAAAAAGAAAGCCTAGTACGGGTATGTCGTAGATGTGAGCCTATCCTCCCAGGACCGTGCCATGTTCACTCTGAAAGAAAGCCCCGTTCCATTGATCTTCGAGGCTTCTAGAAAACTTGGCTAGTTCTGGTACCGAAAACTTGGTTAGTTCTTTTTTTCCGATGAAAACTTGCCTAGTTTTATTTAAACACAATACAGACGCAAGCGCTTATAATACGCGGATACACTCACTCCTATAAGGGCATCTCCAGCCGTTCGGCCCCCCAGGGCGACTAAATAGAGCATCCTGGGGGCGTGCCGGCGCTAGTTCGTCCCCTGGGGGCGAGCTAGCTCCCAGTCACGCACCCACGCGCCGGCCCCAGGATGCGGTAAATTCAAACTTGGTCGTTCCCGCTCTCAAAAGACGCCGCAAATCCGGCAATCGGGCGTAGTCTGGCGTTACAAAAAAACAGAGCGCCGCCGCCTCGGCGGGGTCGGTTCACTCGGCGGGGTTGGTCCCAGGTGTTGGCGGAGTCGGCGTGCGCGAGCTCGGCGGTGTCGGAGCTGCTTCGGTGTTGGGCTGCGTCGGCGCGGCTTCGACACTGCTGGACGGCGATGTAGAGGCTTCGCTCGGGCTTGGCGTCCGTGTGGCCGTGGGCGTCGTCGGCGTCGTCGGCGTTGCCGTCGGCAGCTCGTTCAGGATGAGGCCGCGCTGCATCAGGTACCACGCCTTGAGCTTCTCGTCGTTGCTCTGGAGCATGTCCGCCCCGCCCATCAGGAAAGCCATGTCGGTGTTCCTCTTCTTCGCGGCGACGTTCGTCCGGAGCAGGTCGAGCTTGATGGCGTTGTTCTTCATTAGCGCCGACCACCGCGCCTCGGTCTTCTCTTTGCGTAGGACGGCCCGGGCGTAGGACGGACGGCCCGGGCGAGCGGGAGAGAAGCGAGAAAAGCGTCAAGAAAACGGTGGGAAAAGGCCCTCGGGTCGCCTCCAGTGCGGGCCCACGCGCCTTTTTCGCTTGCGTCGGCTCCCCAAGCGCCCCCCAGGGCGCCGGGTTCGGCCTGGGTTCGCCGGCACCAGTTTTGGTCCGAGCCGGCGAAAAACGGGCTTCTGGGGGCGCGACTGGGGCTTTTTTTTGGCGCCGGCGCGGCAAAATCGCCTGGGGAGGGCCTGTTGGGGGCGCGGCTGGAGATGCCCTAAGCGCACACACGCACACCCTACCCATGAGCACCTTCGAGAGACCGAACCGACATATCATCTTGAGATTTACGAAGTCACCGTAGGCACCTCGTCATCGACGGAAACGTCTCCTTTCACTAAAAATGAATCGCCGGAAATTCTGAAATAAATTTAGCAATAATACGAACACTAGGACTTGAACCCTAGTGGGTTAAGACCGTGCCGTCTCTACTCTCTAGCCGAGAACTCAGAGCACCCATTTTTTACAGTACGGAGCTCATATCCGACTAGTCATTCAGTCGATGCAAAGTTATAGCCGTCCATGTGATGAGTTACTTAACGAGCAGTACGAACGAGTAGCCGAGTACGCGCGGCCACGTGAAAACGGTACGTCCGTATACCCCCACCATGGAACTGGATCAAGAGAACAGACGGAAGAACCTGTATATGTACCGTCGTATACTGTCGGCTAGTGTTGGCCGCCGCTGCTGGACCGGGCGCGCACTACAGAAACACACCCCATGTGTGTGTCCGTTCGTCGTCCTCGGAATACACCCACCGCCGTCCATGGTCTCACGCTCCTTGGTTTCTTCGGCTGGACGCATCTCCCTGAGCCACACACATACAGATACAGGTACCGAGCTCGATCTATCCGAACTGGCATCGCCACGGCCGTTATTACTCCGCTGAAACCAACTCCCGATCCGATCTGAGCTTCCGAAGCGAAAAGGGACGTACCCCTCGCTTGACGACCAGTACCCGTCGGCAGTACGGTTGCAGGTAGTGTTAGCCTGTCAGCCGTGGCGCCACCATGATCGATCAGTCCCCTCCACCTTGCAAGCGCAGCAGCAGCAGTTGAGCACCGACGGTCGCAAAGATGAAAGATGGCCAGTCCTTTCTTTGGCTATGCCTACACTACTGCTAGCTAGTCCATCGGCGTCACCCCAGTGGGAGTGTCAGTGTGTGGCTCACGGTTCAAGCTCAGCGTGACACCACTGACTCGGCAGTCCACCGAATCTCCCTCAACCCACCACTGTGTACATGGAAGCTGAAGCAGTGCTCGCATCTTGTAAAATCTCTGTGCAATTCCTTCTGGTGGCAGCCGAGAGCATCCCAAAGACAAAAACATGCATAAAATATCCACTCGAAGCCTTGGCTGGCATCGGGAGGCGGTGATGCGTATACGCATTGTCGCCGGCCGGCACCAACCCACCAAGCCGCCACCGCTACCAACTCGCCGAGTTTTCAAGTGCGTTATCTAGCTGGTCAACTCTGTCACGCGGCGACTGAGAAGGATTAGAGTAACGGGGGCGAGCGGAGCGGAAAGATTCCGATGAGCCCCCGGCTTATCTTAAGCGAGTGAATGGTACGAGGGGAGAGCTGACAAAAACGGCGTGGGGCAGTGGACCAAAGGGAGTGAAAAGGCAGAGCTCGATTTCTCAAGGACAGCTGCTGCTTTCCGCCCCTGGTCATGGTCCTGCCCCTGCGTCTGCATGCGATCGGAGTGGTTGCTCACTTTGGGTTGTTTCGTTGGACCATGGCATGGGCATGCACAATGCGATGCGTTGCTTGCATTGCCTTTTTTTTTTTGTTTCGCTGCTACATAATGTAACCCCATGGATCTGGTGGATCAAGGTGAGTTGTTTGCTGTCAAAAAACAAAGTTTACTATGAGCTAAATGAGAGCTTGAGGATACGATGGTTTTGAATGGCTCGTAATCAAGTACTCCCTCCCAAAATGTAAGACATTTTTTTTGTCAAAAAACGTCTTACATTTTGGGACGGAGGAAGTAGCTTTCAAGCTAAAAAAAACGTACTCCAACCGTACAAAACCAATACCTACGATCAACAATATACACGGTTTATGTGTGCTCATGGCATAATGGAAGCAAATAGAAAAGAATGTATTGAACCAACAGCATGGCAGGGGCAAATTGAAGATTGAAGCTCACCATTGGATTGGATAGTCCTCTTCGTCAAAGTCGAATGGATATAAGGATAATCCAAATCGGAGCATCGACGCAGAAGTTGTGACATTTGGAAGGACAATGTACTCATACCAGTTTATGTATTGACTAGATCTGTCTCCAAGATGACTTCAAAATAAAAGGTTCTCCATATGAATGCCCTTCATCTCGTCGAGATGAATGATTTTGCTTTTTAGATCA
>NW_021257058.1:0-1278 GCF_002162155.2 Triticum dicoccoides | reverse complement strand
GATGCTCTCGGTCGTTCGATCACGATCGTGTGGGCGAAAACCGCACCTCATTTGGACTCTCCTAGCTCCCTCTATCTATAAATAAGTCCTCCCCGTCCATTTTCCCACGCGAAACCCTAGTCCTCTTCCTCCCGCCGCCACCGGACACGTCCATGACGGCCTGACACGTCTGCTGCCTTCCCCGCACCCAATCCCGCCTCGCCACCTGTCCGCGCCGCTGCCCTCCGCCGCCGGCCCGCGCGAGCCCATCGCGGGCCCGCACGAGCCCATCCGGGGCCCGAGCTCTGCCGCCTGCGCCCGCCTCCTGCGGCAGCCCCGCCGCCCGTCGGGCGCCTCGCCGCCGCCGCCCTCCGCCGCCTCGCCGCTGGTAGCCGGCCCCTCCGCGCCTCCTCCGACCGCGCACCACCTCCCCTCGCCAGTGTCCCGCTCCACCGCCACCTCGGCCGGCCCACGCCGCGGCCGGCCCCGAGTGCGTCGCCCTCGCCAGAGCGCCGCCTGCCGCCGCGTCGCCGTCCGCCTCCCTCCCAGCGCGTGCCCTCGGCGGAGGTCGCGCCCCCGCCCTGCCGCGTCGTCCTGCGTCCGGTCCGGTCCGGATCCAGCGAGATCCGGCCAGAGGGATCTCTCCCTCGCCTTCCCCGCTGCTCCAGCCACCGCCTTCTCCAACTCCGGCGAACCCCGATCCAGATCTGAGAAGAACGAG
The DNA here is from genome assembly GCF_002162155.2 of Triticum dicoccoides. Taxonomy (NCBI): domain Eukaryota; kingdom Viridiplantae; phylum Streptophyta; class Magnoliopsida; order Poales; family Poaceae; genus Triticum; species Triticum dicoccoides. The sequence goes on along the minus strand of NW_021257058.1, from coordinate 578 downwards.
GTTGACCCCGATTTCCCCAAGTCCCCGAATCTGTGACATTTTTATGCCCTATTCATCATGTTGTAACTTGCTGCATACTGCTCCGTTTCGTGCGTGTAATATGTCGAACTGTTCGTCTCAACGAGTACTTCATTTTATTCCATTCAGTCATGTTCATTTGAGTTCATCTTTATGCCTGAATCATCGTTGCAAGAGTGCATGTTGTTTTTAATCTACTGAAACTGTTATAACATGCTCATTTGTCATTTTTGTCATGTTTGATGTGTGTATCCTATGAGGTTGATATCTACATATGTTTTGAACTATGCCATGCCAGCTTTACAGGGGTGTATGCCATGTATTTTTGTGATCAATGTGGTGACTAGCACAAGCATGTAAACTAGGCCTCGTGATGTTGCTGATTTCAGTCCCTGTTCTGCTGTTATTTTTATGCCATGTAAACTTGATGCTACAGAGAGATCCATGCTTATTTTGAGATACTTCAGTAAGGATGTTTTGTACATATGGTTATGAGATATCCATCCATACCCCTGGTTGCATTTATAGCTTGCTATAGTTTGTTCATATCTTTCTCCAAA
>NW_021257057.1:0-392 GCF_002162155.2 Triticum dicoccoides | reverse complement strand
AATTCACCAAATGGATCGAAGCCAAGCCTATCAAGAACCTTGACTCAAGCACTGCCATCAGTTTCATCAAGGAGTTGCTATTCAGATATGGAGTCCCTCACAACATTATCATAGATAACAGCTCCAACTTTGCTTCTGATGAGTTCAGGGTGTTTTGTGCTTCCCAAGGCAGTCGGGTCGACTACACATCTATTGTTCACCCGCAGTTGAATGGGAAAGTGCAAAGGGTGAATGGTTTGATCCTTCAAGGGCTGAAACCCCGACTGATGCGCGACCTTAAGCACGCTGCTGGAGTTTGGGTGACTGAGTTGCCGTCCGTCTTATGGGGATTGAGAACAACTCCGAACCGGTTGATTAACCGAACCCTTTCTTCATGGTGTATGGTGTTGAAG
>NW_021257056.1:0-395 GCF_002162155.2 Triticum dicoccoides | reverse complement strand
CAAAGAGTGCCTCCACCATACTTTGCTAATCCTCACTACTCACCGACTTCTCTACCCACCTAAAGAAGGGCGTTACATTCCCTTTCAAAAGTCCAGTGTAGGACCAAACCAAACCCTCACAACACACTTTCTTTAGCAACTGCCCGATCCAAGGCCGCGCTCCCTCAAAGACAATGGCATTCCTATGTTTTCACAGCTCCCACCAAGTAAGCGCAAAAATGATTCGCAGATCCTTCGCGCTCATTCAGAATCCTCGAGGGGGTACAAAAAATAAGTGAGGCACGAGCTCATATTTGTACTTCAAGCCCACGTACGTACCACATAACAAAATCGTCCATATGAGATTATCTTCATTGCCCCTTTATGAAGAGGAGGTTATAAATTCTCTCTTGAAC
>NW_021257055.1:0-979 GCF_002162155.2 Triticum dicoccoides | reverse complement strand
CCTGTAGCGTTTGACCACGGGATCTAGCCCTTTGACTTTGCACGGACGGGCTTTGACCAGTGGACCTCCCCACCCGGTTGTGTTAGGGCGGCCCATAGGAACACTTTGGAGCAACATCTGGGCCAGACCCACAGCAAGATACCCTCCGTGTAGACCCCACGCGTCCGTTTCCCCCCTCCAGGTGCCGGCGGCGGCGCCGTCCGTGAGGGGGGCACACCCCGGACACGCATGCCGGGCATTTGCAACCGCCACAACACTTCCAGACTTGTGAGAGGCCGCCTATGCAAGATTTGGCGACATGCTAGCCCCCGGAGGCCGCCGGCCACAGCCGTAGACGCCCGAAGGTCAATCCGCATAGAGGGAAATTTTAGGATACTTCTCCATCACCAAAAATTATGAAAAAATACCATCATTCCTATAGCACATGTGCCCACGTCATACAAAAAAACTCATGATTTTATCGCGCTCCGAGTATTTAGTAATATTGACGCCGCATCGTTACCGCAGAACATCTACTACCGTGTCATCGCCATCCGTGAGGGGGGGCCACGCCTCGGAGACGCGTCCCGCCTCTTCGGACATGCCACCACACCACCCCGCATGTATGAGGGCCCGGTGCGACGCTCCGGTGGCATTGCTACCCCCAGTGCCCCCGTCCCGCCTAACCCTATAGCGTTTGACCACGGGATCTAGCCCTTTGACTTTGCACGGACGGGCTTTGACCAGTGGACCTCCCCACCCGGTTGTGTTAGGTCAGCCCATAGGAACACTTTGCAGCAACATCCGGGCCAGACCCACAGCAAGATCCCCTCCGTGTAGACCCCACGCGTCCGTTTCCCCCCTCCAGGTGCCGGCAGCGGCGCCGTCCGTGAGGGGGGTCACACCTCGGACACGCGTGCCGGGCGTTTGCAATCGCCACAAGACTTCCAGACTTGTGAGAGGCTGCCTACGCAAGATTTGGCGGCATGCTAGCCCCCGC
>NW_021257054.1:0-948 GCF_002162155.2 Triticum dicoccoides | reverse complement strand
CAGGTAGAGAAGAGATAGAGATAGAGATAGAGATTATTTATTCCTCCTACTTCACTTCATACCATTTACCTATAGATAGAAATTAGGTCAAAGCAACATCTGTTTTCTTTTGAAGAAGCATAATAAATTACATCTAGTAAAAAGGGACGTGCATTGCAATAATTAATGGGGTAATAAATCTCTCTCTCCCTTCAGTCATCTCGTGAGTCCTCCATGTAACCATGTTGATGCTCTCGATCTCCTGGAGCTAGTGCGTAGTATTAGGGTTTGATGCAGGTAGAGAAGAGATAGAGATAGATATAGAGATTATTTATTCCTCCTACTTCACTTCACACCATATACCTATAGATAGAAATTAGGTCAAAGCAACATCTGTTTTCTTTTGAAGAAGCATAATTAATTATGTGTCGCAGCATGTTGTAGTAAGAGCTGTGCAAATGAGATTTATTTTTCACATTTGCTTAATCTAGACATACCAGCTGTGCTGGATATATATATTTTTTGATAAGTTGAAGGAGTACATATAGCAATGTTTGATATTGTGCGTTTAATTAATCAAAAATGTATGTTCAATGTACGCATGCATCCTCGTAAGATACATAGATTACCTTAAATTGTAGAGAAGGCTTTGGTGAATATACGTGGAGTCCGTAAGCATCTTGGCTTCCGGATGGAACTCACCAAAACCTAGTGGAGGAAAAGGCCGAGGTTGGAGATGCACCCGCCCCATGCCTCTTAACGACCAGGACCAACGCGTAGCTGGCGGCGTGGCTTCCTTTGATCACACGAAAGCAGGGTTACCCATGTACAGGATGAGGAACTCCTACGGAACACACGGAAGCGCCATCTTTGGAGATACACACACTCTTGCATGGCTCGGCTGAACATTGAGGCGATTTCACATCCAGTTTGTTTCTTGGCGAAGTTTGTATCAAAAATCATCTTCTC
>NW_021257053.1:0-1844 GCF_002162155.2 Triticum dicoccoides | reverse complement strand
CTCGCGCCCAGAGCATGCACGGGACGTGCTCGATGAAATGCCAGGGCGTGCTAGAGGTCTCGGGTGAGGCTGGCAATCAGCAGACCTAGGTTAGGAGTAGCTAGAAGTCTATTGGACAAGGTGGTTAGGCAAGACAAGCAAGATCATAGTGTAAGCTAAGACTCATGTCAAAACTGGTCATGCCCACAGGGTGCTCGACAAAATGCCACATGCACCAAGGCATTTCTTGGAGTGGTCAAATCTTCCAAAGTGGGTGCTCGACACATGCAAGAGAGGGTGGTGAGGTTAGTTTGCCAAAAGAAGAAACTTGCCAGAGCAAGTTTTGCAAAACTTCAATTCTGGACAGAAAGAACAGGGCATGATGGCATGTACTAGAATTGCTTCAATGAGTCCAACCTCTGGGACTTAAGGTTCTAGCAGGGAGGGCTACAAGTAGGAAAAGGAATGACAGCAAAAGGGAGCAAGTTAAAATATAGTTGTAGTACAATCCATCCAGTTGGACCAGAATGAAGAAGAGGTTGATACACTCAATTTTTTTCAAAGAACATCCCTGGATTTTTGCATATAATGGAATAATATGCTCCTACTGACATCCCAAAATTTTGATAGAAGTTTTAAAGAATTATTTAAATAGGTTGTAGTGCAAAACTATCCTCTGGACCAGATTTGAAAAATAGGTGTAGAACTGAAAATATCGAAGGAATGAAATATGTTTTTGCACAAAAGTGTTTTATAAACATCACATGACCTCTCCAAATTTTGGTGGAATTTTTAAATAAATTTATCAAATGGCTGTAGTGCAAAAGAGGTCTTGAAGCTTAGAAAAAATCATTTTTCAAGAAATAAGACATCAGGGAAAAATTATGCAAATAATCCCAGTGTTAAAAAAAGTTGTTTTATTTGAGAGGGAAAAATAAGTCCAACAATGATTGAAAAGATTTCACTTGGAATAAAACTCCATAATAATAACGGAAAGAGTGGTTTTGAATCAGAAGGAAATACAGAAAATAAAAGTTTAGTTTCTAGGCAAAATTTTAATTAATAAAACAAGGTTAAAATTTTGGGGTGTCACAGTGAGGCGGACTGCAACAACGATGCCTCGACAAGGAAACGGCTTAAAAACGACGCCGGGGCATAAGTTAACTTTGGTTGGCCAGTTAAATCTAGATCTCTACATAATGGTAATCTAGAAATAGCTCTTAGGTGACTCTTATGAAGTGCATGGTAGCTTGGAAATGGAATTTAAAACCTCCTAGATGTCTAATATGATTCCAGTTGTATCATACTTCATCATTACAGTAGTCTGCGAAAGTCAGATCTCTCAGACATGGAATTGCAAGAATAAATAATGTGAACTGATTATAATCCATGTGCATCAACAGTCCTAAGCAATATTTGATGCTTATCCAGTTCTTGGAATTATAATCAGGTCCTCAAGAAACCATACATGTTACCTTGTGAACAACACATAAAGAGTCTGGATGGTTGCAGCCTCCTTACGAATTCCACTGGGGTCTCCAAAGGCCGGAAACTTAGAGATAATTCGGCATTTGGGGCTAGACAATTCTACTTTGGCTGCTATGTTGCCATCATCTGTTTTACTTCTGTCCATTTGGGACTCTGAAGTTCATGGAAGGATAGTTCTCTGACACAAAGCAGGGCAAACACATGTCGGAACCCTTCTCGAGAATGTGTTATAATCTTCGTGGAATCCCAACCCTGTTCCTCGGAAGAGGGTTTTTACGGTGCCCTATACTGCTACTGGTGAGGGAGCAATATATGTGTGATCCCACCGTTCATTTCTAGAGGAAGTACACACACTTCTGGTTCAAAAAACTTGACGG
>NW_021257052.1:0-945 GCF_002162155.2 Triticum dicoccoides | reverse complement strand
TGTGGAAGCAGGCTCATGCACCGTCAATTGACGTTCTGCGTCAGGGTGAACCATAGAAATAGGTTCAACTATCAAGGGCTCTATGGGAGCAGCCCGAGATTTCTTGGTCTTTCTCTTTTTCTTGTTGGGGGCAGTAGGAGAGGCTTCAGAGCTTTTCCTCTTCCTGGCTTCAGCCTTAGCAGTTCTTGTCTTCTTGAGCTCTGAAGCTGTTGACCGGCTCTTTGGCTTCGAGCCAGTCGTTGCAGTTGGGAAGACAAGCAGAACTGCTTCCTGCCTTGGTGCCTCTTGTTCAGCTGGAACAGTCTTCTTCTTTTTCTTTGCGGCCATCTTGGGGTCGCTGCCAGGACGCCCAAGTGCCTTGCGCTTCTCAGCCTCATTGTAGGCCTGCACACATCTGTCTGCCAGAGTCTTCATTCTCTCCCGTGAACCTTGAGCTTCTGCACGCTTCTTCAGAAAGTTTTCCTTTAGTTTGTGCAACATGATCTTGAAGCTCTTCACTTCTTGCACACTGAGCGTGGCCATATGCTTCTTGAACTGAGCCTTTTCATGATCAATTTTCTGCTTCAGTTCAACAATGCGCTAGGCAATTGCAAGTTCTGAAGCAATAGCGCCTTGGAAGGCGGCGCTGAGGCCAATGGGCAGCTGCAGATCTTCGAAGCTGATGTTTGGTGTGGCAAACCATTCGTCGATGAAGTTGTGGATGATGGCGACATCAAAGAGAGGCAAATTGTTGAAGATTACAGCTTCTTCTTTGCTCTTGATGAGCTGCTCAAGAGCGTCATCTCCAAGATCTTCATCACTTGACAGATCAATGGCTTCGCTGCGCAGAATGGAAGCAGCTGTGAGCTCTTTGCCGGTGTGTGGCTGAGGCATCTTGGCCTTCTGAGGCTTGGAGACGCGGGATACGTCTTCAGAATGCACACTGTCTTCAGGAGGTGCAGTTGC
>NW_021257051.1:0-501 GCF_002162155.2 Triticum dicoccoides | reverse complement strand
GGGGGGGGGTGAATATCACAACCTCAAATCGTTTTTTAACAAACTTGGGATCACACATCGTGTGTCTTGTCCTCATACACATCAGCAGAATGGGACCGCTAAACGTAAGCATCGTCATCTTGTAGAAACTGGCATTACTTTATTAGCTCATGCCTCTGTTCCTTTTAGGTTCTGGAGTGATGCTTTCTCCACTGCCTGTTTTTTGATCAATAGGCTGCCCTCACGACTACTGAATATGAAAACTCCACTTGAACGCTTGCTCAATGAAATTCCATACTACACCTTTCTCAAACTTTTTGGGTGTGCTTGTTGGCCTCATTTACGTCCTTATAACCAACATAAGCTACAGTTTCGATCGAAAAAGTGTGTTTTCCTTGGGTATAGTTCTCTTCACAAAGGGTACAAATGCCGACATGTTCCCACCAATCATGTCTACATCTCTCGTGACGTTGTATTTGATGAGAATGTGTTCCCCATTCGTGCACTTCCGAACAACTCTAT
>NW_021257050.1:0-1844 GCF_002162155.2 Triticum dicoccoides | reverse complement strand
CTCGCGCCCAGAGCATGCACGGGACGTGCTCGATGAAATGCCAGGGCGTGCTAGAGGTCTCGGGTGAGGCTGGCAATCAGCAGACCTAGGTTAGGAGTAGCTAGAAGTCTATTGGACAAGGTGGTTAGGCAAGACAAGCAAGATCATAGTGTAAGCTAAGACTCATGTCAAAACTGGTCATGCCCACAGGGTGCTCGACAAAATGCCACATGCACCAAGGCATTTCTTGGAGTGGTCAAATCTTCCAAAGTGGGTGCTCGACACATGCAAGAGAGGGTGGTGAGGTTAGTTTGCCAAAAGAAGAAACTTGCCAGAGCAAGTTTTGCAAAACTTCAATTCTGGACAGAAAGAACAGGGCATGATGGCATGTACTAGAATTGCTTCAATGAGTCCAACCTCTGGGACTTAAGGTTCTAGCAGGGAGGGCTACAAGTAGGAAAAGGAATGACAGCAAAAGGGAGCAAGTTAAAATATAGTTGTAGTACAATCCATCCAGTTGGACCAGAATGAAGAAGAGGTTGATACACTCAATTTTTTTCAAAGAACATCCCTGGATTTTTGCATATAATGGAATAATATGCTCCTACTGACATCCCAAAATTTTGGTAGAAGTTTTAAAGAATTATTTAAATAGGTTGTAGTGCAAAACTATCCTCTGGACCAGATTTGAAAAATAGGTGTAGAACTGAAAATATCGAAGGAATGAAATATGTTTTTGCACAAAAGTGTTTTATAAACATCACATGACCTCTCCAAATTTTGGTGGAATTTTTAAATAAATTTATCAAATGGCTGTAGTGCAAAAGAGGTCTTGAAGCTTAGAAAAAATCATTTTTCAAGAAATAAGACATCAGGGAAAAATTATGCAAATAATCCCAGTGTTAAAAAAAGTTGTTTTATTTGAGAGGGAAAAATAAGTCCAACAATGATTGAAAAGATTTCACTTGGGGTAAAACTCCATAATAATAACGGAAAGAGTGGTTTTGAATCAGAAGGAAATACAGAAAATAAAAGTTTAGTTTCTAGGCAAAATTTTAATTAATAAAACAAGGTTAAAATTTTGGGGTGTCACAGTGAGGCGGACTGCAACAACGATGCCTCGACAAGGAAACGGCTTAAAAACGACGCCGGGGCATAAGTTAACTTTGGTTGGCCAGTTAAATCTAGATCTCTACATAATGGTAATCTAGAAATAGCTCTTAGGTGACTCTTATGAAGTGCATGGTAGCTTGGAAATGGAATTTAAAACCTCCTAGATGTCTAATATGATTCCAGTTGTATCATACTTCATCATTACAGTAGTCTGCGAAAGTCAGATCTCTCAGACATGGAATTGCAAGAATAAATAATGTGAACTGATTATAATCCATGTGCATCAACAGTCCTAAGCAATATTTGATGCTTATCCAGTTCTTGGAATTATAATCAGGTCCTCAAGAAACCATACATGTTACCTTGTGAACAACACATAAAGAGTCTGGATGGTTGCAGCCTCCTTACGAATTCCACTGGGGTCTCCAAAGGCCGGAAACTTAGAGATAATTCGGCATTTGGGGCTAGACAATTCTACTTTGGCTGCTATGTTGCCATCATCTGTTTTACTTCTGTCCATTTGGGACTCTGAAGTTCATGGAAGGATAGTTCTCTGACACAAAGCAGGGCAAACACATGTCGGAACCCTTCTCGAGAATGTGTTATAATCTTCGTGGAATCCCAACCCTGTTCCTCGGAAGAGGGTTTTTACGGTGCCCTATACTGCTACTGGTGAGGGAGCAATATATGTGTGATCCCACCGTTCATTTCTAGAGGAAGTACACACACTTCTGGTTCAAAAAACTTGACGG
>NW_021257049.1:0-495 GCF_002162155.2 Triticum dicoccoides | reverse complement strand
AGGAACTTTTTTACTTTGATGTGATGCTAATTGACCAATTTTCCATGGCAATTTTTAGAAATTATAGTTGATGGCAAGTCAAATATGTTTTTGCCATGTAAACACAAAATATGTTGCCATGTCGCCTCAACTTTTGCTGCTATCCAAAATCTAAATTATTTCTTACCATGGCAAAACATCATAATATGTTGCCATGTCGAAATCATGTTTCCATTTCCATGCCAAGAAAACATAATATGTTTTGCCATATTTCTAAAGCTGCTTGTACTATTTCCATGGCAATTTATAGATGTTCTCAATAAACTGTGGAAATTCTTTTGTAAAAATGCCATGACAATTTTTGTATATTCGACGTGGCAATTTTCTGAAATTAATGTTAGCTAGAACTTGGCAGCTTGTTTGATTTTTGTGCTTTTTGTATTGTTCCGGCAATCACAATTTGGAAAACAACTTTGTTCTACAACATGGAAAGAGTGTATGTCAGTAGCTTTTCAA
>NW_021257048.1:0-755 GCF_002162155.2 Triticum dicoccoides | reverse complement strand
CTTACCTACGCATAAAAACCACAACGATAGTTCGTCAAGTTGGTGTTGTTTTAACCTTCGCAAGGACCGGGCGTAGCCACACTCGATTCAGCTAAAGTGAGAGAGACAGACACCCGCCAGCCACCTTTAAGCACGAGTGCTCGTAACGGTGAAACCAGTCTCACGTAAGCGTACGCGTAATGTCGGTCCGGGCCGCTTCATCTCACAATACCGCCGAACCAAAGTATGACATGCTGGTAAGCAGTATGACTTGTATCGCCCACAACTCACTTGTGTTCTACTCGTGCATATAACATCAACGCATAAAACCTAGGCTCGGATGCCACTGTTGGGGAACGTAGTAATTTCAAAAAAATTCCTACGCACACGCAAGATCATGGTGATGGTATAGCAACGAGAGGGGAGACTGTATGTCCATGTACCCTCGTAGACCGTAAGCGGAAGTGTTATGACAACGCGGTTGATGTAGTCGTACGTCTTCACGATCCGACCGATCCAAGTACCGAACGTACGGCACCTCCGAGTTCAGCACACGTTCAGCTCGATGACGATCCCCCGGACTCCGATCCAGCAAAGTGTCGGGGATGAGTTCCGTCAGCACGACGGCGTGGTGATGATGATGATGTTCTACCGGCGCAGGGCTTCGCCTAAACTCCGCGACTATATGACCGAGGTGGAATATGGTGGAGGGGGGCACCGCACACGGCTAAGGAACGATCCGTAGATCAACTTGTGTGTCTATGGGGTGCCCCCCC
>NW_021257047.1:0-1956 GCF_002162155.2 Triticum dicoccoides | reverse complement strand
GACTGGGGTGGCGAGTACCACCGACCGCACCGATATTTTCAACGCACTGGGATCTCTCATCGTGTGTCTTGCCCGCACAACTCTCAGCAAAACGGGATTGTTGGACGCAAACACTGTCATCTTGTCGAAACAGGTCTTGCCTTGCTCGCTCATTCTTCTCTCCCATTGCGTTTTTGGGATGAAGCGTTTCTTACTGCGTGCTACCTCATTAACCGCATGCCTACACCTGTTCTTCAACACGATACACCCATCTATTGTCTTCTTAAGGTGCAACCCGATTACAAGTTTCTTCGCACTTTTGGGTGCGCTTGCTGGCCCAGTTTGCGCAAATATAATGCACACAAGCTTGCCTTTCGTTCCACCATGTGTGTTTTCTTGGGCTATAGTCAGATGCATAAGGGTAAAGGGTTACAAGTGTCTTGATCGTTCCACGGGACGTATCTACATCTCTCGTGATGTTGTTTTCGACGAGTCTGTTTTCACTTATGCCAATGAACCGGCTACGGGTCACTGTCGATGTCTCCTCTTTGGCTGATGTTCTCTCTTTTCCTGCCAATGAACCGGCTACGGGTGACCATATGCGCAAATATGACCTGTCCTATTTGTCTACTAACACGCTCGTTTCAGGCCATGTTGCTCCTATGCAGGAACCTTCGGCGGCTCCATCTCCGGCGGTAGCGGTGCATGGCGCATGCACGCCTCCTGCCGGCGCCCCCACGTGGCCGACGCGCCGCTCTCCCTGGCACCCGACGTGCATGGGACATGCACGTCTCCTAGCCCTTCGGCTGCCGCGCCGCCCGGCCCACCTGGCCCGACGGCTGCCGAGTCGCCCGGACCGATTGGCCCATCTTCGACCCCGTCGGCTACTTCACCCGGTTCCTCAGCGGTTTCTTCACCACGCGCTGACACGCCGTCATCTGCTGGGGTGATCGAGGATGCTGCTCCATCATCGCCGCCATAGCTCGCGTCACCTTCTGTCGAGGGCAGTCCTGCCCCCTCGACCGCGACACCTCCAGCTACTCCGGCACACACCATGGTCATGTTGGAAATATGCCCTAGAGGCAATAATAAAGGGATTATTATTATACTTCCTTGTTCATGATAATTGTCTTTTATTCATGCTATAATTGTATTATCCGGAAATCATAATACACCTGTGAATGCATAGACCACAACATGTCCCTAGTGAGCCTCTAGTTGACTAGCTCGTTGATCAACAGATAGTCATGGTTTCCCGACTATGGACATTGGATGTCATTGATAACGGGATCACATCATTAGGAGAATGATGTGATGGACAAGACCCAATCCTAAGCATAGCACAAGATCATGTAGTTCGTTTGCTAGAGCTTTTCCAATGTCAAGTATCTTTTCCTTAGACCATGAGATCGTGTAACTCCCGGATACCATAGGAGTGCTTTGGGTGTACCAAACGTCACAACGTAACTGGGTGACTATAAAGGTATACTACGGGTATCTCCGAACGTGTCTGTTGGGTTGACACGGATCGAGACTAGGATTTGTCACTCCGTATGACGGAGAGGTATCTCTAGGCCCACTCGGTAATGCATCATCATAATGAGCTCAAAGAGACCGAGTGTCTGGTCATGGGATCATGCATTACGGTACGAGTAAAGTGACTTGCCGGTAACGAGACTGAACGAGGTATTGGGATACCGAGGGTCGAATCTCAGGCAAGTAACATACCGATTGACAATGGGAATTGTATACGGGGTTGCTTGAATCCTCGACATCGTGGTTCATCTGATGAGATCATCGAGGAGCATGTGGGAGCCAACATGGGTATCCAGATCCCGCTGTTGGTTATTGGCCGGAGAGCCGTCTCGGTCATGTCTACGTGTCTCCCGAACCCGTAGGGTCTACACACTTAAGGTTCGGTGACGCTAGGGTTGTAGAGATATAAGTATGCAACAAACCGAAAGTTGTTCGGAGTCC
>NW_021257046.1:0-988 GCF_002162155.2 Triticum dicoccoides | reverse complement strand
TTTTTTTTTCTGCTATTTTTTCTTTTCTGCAAAACTTGATGGTCAAAGTCTGGAGTTATAACCAAAGTTTAAAAAAAAATGTCGACGTGCAATTAGTTTTTGCCATAACAGAAGAAGTCCGGTGTTGTAATAAGTTATTAAAAATAAAAAAGAGGTGCAATGCTCGTTAATTTGCTTCAAGCCTTTCGGAATAGTGTAAATTGCACTGCGCATAGCTCCGTGCAGTCTACCATATTCCTGAAGGCTTGAAGCTAAGCAACGTGAGCATTGAGCCTCTTCTTCATCGTCTCTGCACTCAGGGCTTATAAACCGCTCCTAGTCCCTCTCTCTTCGCGAGGTGGGACTAAAAAACAGCTTACTAAGAAACTGTAGTACTGGTTTATCCATGAACCGGTACTAAAGGTGCTCGTGGGGCCCAGTCTTACCTGACACAACCTCATTAGTACCAGTTCGTGGCACGAACCGGTGCTAAAGGTTCGCCATGAACCGGTACTAAACAGCTCCTCCCGCCTAGCAGTTGGTGCATACTGAACGCAAAAAATATAAGAGAATTTAGATCATGATCTTATATTTCTTTACAGTCTAAATTGTCAATATGATCTTATAACATCAAAAATACTTTGATCATCAATGATCTTTGTGTGTACAATCTGAATTGTCAATATGAGTCATCAACGATTTATAAACCGATGAAGACTCATATTGCGGCCACAAATTCTACACATAGAGTTCAATGAAGACCAAGTGCTTGTGATAGTTTGAGAAATAACATATTTAAGGTGGTAAAAGGCTTGTTAGGGGAGCGAGGTGGGACTAAAAACAGCTTGCCATAACCTCATTAGTACCGGTTCGTGGTACGAACCGGCACTAAATGGTGATGGTGGGGCCATAGCCTGACTGCAGGCTGACACAGCCTCTTTAGTACCGGTTCGTGGCATGAACCGGTACTAAAGGTTCGCCACGAACCGGTGCTATTGATCGCCGCCAC
>NW_021257045.1:0-1505 GCF_002162155.2 Triticum dicoccoides | reverse complement strand
GCATCACGGGATGCTTCCGAGAATAAAGGCCAGAATCTTCACACTAGGACACAAATCATGGCTAGACCACTAGATGATCCCCTAAGCACTTAGGGTCATAATAATAATTCCAACATATATGTCGAGGCAATAATTACCTCAACACACCGATTAGTGTGGTTAATCTGGCCCATGGGAACATCGGAAACAGAAGGAAGGGATTTGCAAATGCATCAGACTATTTAGAAACCTGGGATGACTCGGACAGCATAACGGCTATAATTGCTCAAAAAGATTTGAGACAATCACAAAAATGGTGGCATAACCACTCAGAAGCACAATATCAAGGTTCCGAGATCAACAATTAACATACGGAAGTAGTAGGAACTGAACTGAGACTTAAATCCAACAATCTTATAAGTCTACGGATTAGTAACACGTGATTCTAATAGAAAGAAGAGATAGCCTAGTTCTTAATCCCCGCAGGAAAGATAAGATGACTCAGATCAGAAGGGCATGAGGTATAAGGAGTAAAAAGAGCCTTACGTTCCATCCCACAATCAATTCCCTTATATAACTAAAGAATTTCTAGACTCAACTTCGACCAGTTTGGCTTGGTAATCCTACAGGCAGTCAAGCTCTGATACCAACGCTGTCAGGACCCCGACTCGATGTCACATTGATCTAGCCGGTAACACCTCATATCACTTTGCGGCCTCACGCACGGTATCCCCACGGGTGTCGCCTTACCTTTGCCCGGGACCGTTTGCGCCTTTTGGCTCACGTATATGATAGTGTCGCTAGCATCCATATGATAAGGAGCCCGGGCTGACATGACTAGTCGTAAACCCAAAGTGGCACAGACTTACAGGGACAGGCATCCATGACCCAGCTTCGAACGTGTCGGTCATCAGCAAGTGGGTCCGGGCTGTAGCACTGGGCTAGCAAGACTCCGGTAAACCGGGCTGTAGCGGGCTAACAGGACTCCGGTACTCAAAGCGTGACATTTCCCCGAAGGGACAGACACAGGAACGAAGAAGGACACATGCCAGCCAGCCTAAGTGTTCCGGAGCAGTAGCAAGCTACCATGGCTCGGTGAAAACACTAGGAGACATTTCCCGGTAAGAGAGGCTACTAAAGATAAACAACTAGATGGTCAGATCCCACACATACCAAGCGTTTCAATAGCATACACACAATATGCTCGATATGTGCAAATACAACATGGCATCACAACAGGACTCTACGACTCAAATAATTTATTCAATAGGCTCCGAGGAGCGAGATATTACAAACATAGGTCTCATGACCCAACATTCAGAGCATACAAGTCCAAGCACAAGCGGAAGCTATCATGTCTGGGTACAGACATCTATAAATGAAAAAGGCCGAGAAGCCTGACTATCTATCAGATCCTGCCGAGGGCACAAGATCGTAGCTGAGGTATCAAGCTAAACGTCGAAGTCCACGCGAAACTACTAGCGAGACCGAAGTCTCTCTGCAAAAACATAAATAGGCAAACGTGA
>NW_021257044.1:0-2157 GCF_002162155.2 Triticum dicoccoides | reverse complement strand
GACAACCTATTGATTACCAGAGCAGATGAAGAAGTGATTGCAAAGTTCAAGCTGCAGATGAAAAAGCTTTTCAAGATGGATGATCTAGATCTTTTGAGCTACTACCCCGGGATAGAGGTACAACAAAACACGGATGGGATCACATTATGCCAGGAGGCATACACAAGAAAGGTACTTGAAAACTATGGCATGAAAGATTGCAATCCAATTGACGCTCAAATGAAACCTCATCTTGAGCTAATAAGAAGGGCGAAGCACCCGCAGTTGATGCAATAGAGTGTATTGCAGCTGCAACTGTGATGTGTGAAGGTGTGTGGCTAGGGTGGCTACACGGTGATCTCATGGATCGAGATCTGGAACAAGTGGTGCTCAATGTTGACAGTGAGTCTATAATTTTTCTAGCGAGGATCCAGTGCGGCATAATAGGAGCAAGCACATTGATACGATGTATCAGTACATGAAGGACGGCGTGGAAGAAGGAAAGATGGAGGTCAACTACAATCGCACTGATGATCAGCTGGTAGACATCCTAACCAAGGCTTTGGATTGAGAGAAGTTCTTGGAGATGCGAAAAAGGATCGGCGTCGGAGCTGTGACGTGACGACGTTGTGTTTAGGGGGGTGATTGTTGGAGTTAAACACGACTCAGTCCCCTGTTAGCCGGTACGTGTTCAAGTTGGCTTGCATGCATGTATCCGAGTAGTACAAGACTTGGTCTCCGAGTAGTATTGTCCTGGATAGCTAGGTGCTAGTACTATTTATATGCATGTAATCAGCCATGTAACTTGTACCGTGGGTTTGTGAAGTAATACAAATCAGAACAGGCTCGATACGAGCCTGTGGCAATACGCCGGCGTCTTGTGTTCACGTGCGTTGTTTCCGCCGGAGCTATATCCATCGGATCGAAAGCAGGCTAGCTAGCTACGTGTGTGTACGCAACAAGGATCGATCAGCTCGCCAAGGCTACTAGCTTTTCACTGCGGTTCAGCGTGCATCTCGGTGTAAAGGAGCTCGTCCGGAGTGCATCGGCTAGTAGAAGCGTTCGTCGTCGATCGTCACCGTCGCCGGAAAGTACTCGGCGACGAGGTCTGGGCCAACAATTGGTATCAGAGCAAGGTTGATCTTCTAGTAACGGAGGATCATGGCGGGCGATGATAAGAACAAGCAACTGTCAGAGTACTCCGGTGCGGCTAAAGTATTTGCTGCTCCGGCGAGTTCATCGTACCCACGGTTTGATCACGAGAACTTCGGGGTCTAGAAGGCCCTCATGGAGTGTGGTCTCCGCGCCAACGAGCTATGGGACGCGGTGGATCCTGGAGGCGACGCGTTCAAGAAGGAGGGAGCCGAGCACCGGAAAGATCGGCAGGCGGCATCGGCGATTTACTCGGTGATGCCGATGGATGTTCTCCAGCACATAATCGCCAAAGCAACGGCGAAGGAGGTGTGGGATACGCTGAAGCTCATGTTCGAGGGACACACCCGTGTCAAGCAAGCCAATCTCCAAACTCTCCTAAAGAACTACGAGACTTTGGTCATGGGCGATGATGAGTCCGTGGACGCGTTCGCTTCACGGGTGGCTACTCTCGTCAATCGGATTCGCGCGCTTGGAGAGAACCTCACGGAGGCCTCGGTTGTCCAGCTGTTCTTACGCGCGGCCCCTCCCCGGTACCTGCAAATTTTCACAGCGATCGAGCAGTGCGTCGATCTCGCGACTCTCTCCATCGACGATCTTGTCGGACGGTACAAGGCTCACGATGAGCGTATGCGGTACAGTCTTGGGGACGGAAAGAACGACGAGCTTGTAATGCTCACAAAGGCGCAGTGGATCGCCTTGGAAAAGTGAGGCGGATCCATAAGCAGTAGCAAGAAGAAGGGGAAGCAGCGCTCGGCGAGAAAGAACTTCGCCGACTCGGATGACGACTCAGACGATGAGGCTGCACTGCCACCGAGGAGAAAGTTTGACATCAGGAAAGTGAGGTGTTATAACTGTGGCCTCCTCGGTCACTTCAAGGCTAACTGCGAGGAAGCACCGAAGCAGAAGGCGCTTATTGCTCAGCAAGGAGATGATGGGGATATGATGCTGATGTGCGAGCTAGTGGACGAAGAGGATCCAGATGATCACGATCAGCTGGAGACAAGTCCGATGAGTACATCCGTA
>NW_021257043.1:0-390 GCF_002162155.2 Triticum dicoccoides | reverse complement strand
TTTTCTAGTTTCTATGGCTTATATTCCTCAATATAAATTGTTGAAATGATATGGTATAGTAGGAATTGTGTGAGAACAATTATGAACCTTGTCTTTGACAGTACCAAAGTGAATGGTTTACTCTTTATCATACTAACCTATCTCACGAAGTTCCGTTAAGTTTTGTCTGATTGAAGTTTTCAAGTTTTGGGTGAGATATCGATATGAGGAGAATAAGGAGTGAAAGCTTGGGGATGCCCAAGGCACCCCAAGGTAATATTCAAGGAAGACTCAAGCGCCTAAGCTTGGGGATGCCCCGTAAGGCATTCCCTCTTTCATCTTCAAAACTATCGGTATACCTTACTCGGAGCTATATTTTTATTCGTCACATGATATGTGTTTTGCTTGGAG
>NW_021257042.1:0-580 GCF_002162155.2 Triticum dicoccoides | reverse complement strand
GAGTTGACCTAGCTCTATAGCCTAATACAAATGATTTTACACTAGAGTTGACCTAGCTCTATAGCCTAATACAAATGATTTTTCACTAGAGTTGACCTAGCTCTATAGCCTAATACAAATGACTTTACACTAGAGTTGAACTAGCTCTATAGCCTATTACAAATGATTTTACACTAGAGTTGAACTAGCTCAATAGCCTACTACAAATAATTCTACACTAGAGTTGAACTAGCACTATAAGCTAGTTCAAATAATTTTACACTAGAGTTGAACTAGCTCTATAGCCTAGTACAAATAATTTTACACTAGAGTTTAACTAGCTCTATAGACTACTACAAATAATTTTACACTAGAGTTGAACTAGCACTATAAGCTAGTTCAAATAATTTTACACTAGAGTTGAACTAGCTCTATAGCCTAGTACAAATAATTTTACACTAGAGTTGAACTAGTTCTATAAGCTAGTACAAATAATTTTACACTTGAGTTGAACTAGCTCGCTAGCCTAGTACAAATAATTTTACACTAGAGTTGAACTAGCTCTATAAGCTAGTTAAAATAATTTTACACTAGAGTTGAA
>NW_021257041.1:0-1348 GCF_002162155.2 Triticum dicoccoides | reverse complement strand
GGACACGGATTGGTGGTGGTATATGGATACGGATTCGGAGCGGTGGTGGTAGATGGCAGGGGCGATGATGATGGTGCGGCGGCGGCGTGACAACTTATGACCAGAACTCGAAACTCTAAAAGACTAGACTCTAAGACCAGCAACTAGACACGACGATGCAACCGCAAATTCAACAAAGCAAAACCCTAAAAAGATTATGCAAAGGCTCAGATTGGTTCGGATATGATGAACTAACCCTAATTTTTTTGTGGCTTTTTCGTGGACTGTAGGTATGAAGAACAGACTCGATCTAAACTACGAAAAACTGTAAAATCTCACCGAGCAACCTGGAAATCTGATACCACTTGATAGAGGCAATGGTGTCCCGTCTTTCGATGAGATGATGGATATCGCTTTGGTGGAAGTCGACTTTGACGATCCGACTACGAACGTGCGAGGACGTCGCGCCTTAGCAATCGCTAAACCAACTCTGAGAGGTTATTGACCACGCCGAAGCACGATCAACCTGACCACGAGGGTCTGTTTCCTGTGAGCAAACGAAGAACAAGCAAGAAACTGAGATTGCAATCTGGATATTGCGAATATAAGATGAAAGCTTTATTGATCAAGGTGGGGTTCTGTGACGCCTTTGTCTGGTCGTTGAACACAAACGAAGTACGCGAAGTTGCATCTATGGCGAACTTTTAATCTAAACAAAACCCAAAGTCCGAACGATGCCCTAAGGGCTGTATATATGGAGGAAGAGGGGGGGAATTTCGTGGCCCTTGGTGGAGGGGTCCGAAATCAACCCTATCTCTTGTTTCCCCACACATACGGACTCTAAAAATAGCCTATACTTATGTATTTCGAAATTACATGGGCCTGGCCCAATAATAAGGTGACGCAACACCTAAAATAGCCTCGGGACGAAATTTATGAAGTGGCATCTTGTATATTTCGTCCAAGGCTTCATGCACCCATTATGGTGGCTTCAAAGTCCTGAAATCATCACTTGTAACTCCGTTCTTGTTCTCCTTGCGCATGCCATCATCTCCATGCTTGTTCTTGCTCCAATGTTCATCCTTCTCCAAGCTAGGCCCTTCATTTGTAAGCAAAACAAATGTATCCAATTTAGGCAGCATCATATTCTCATGAACATTAGAATCATTACCAAGAAACGAAAGTACCTGGTAATTTAGTTGGCGTGCACGAGCTCTAGTAATTGGTCCAGTATGTATAGCAGCAGGGGCTGTGGGTGTAACAATTGTATTGATGTCCTCATCAACAAGTGAGGAGTTTTCCTGGCCTCACTGGATTCTATAGGCGTTTTGTGGGAGATTTCAGCACCATTGCTGCACCTCTCAATGAG
>NW_021257040.1:0-1908 GCF_002162155.2 Triticum dicoccoides | reverse complement strand
TTGATTCTCAATACAATGGTCTCTTGGAGATCCATATGATGTAACTCTTTTTGTGGTGTGTTTGCTATGATCGGATGAACTTTGAGTTTATGATCAGATCTATCTTTTTATATCCATGAAAGTTATTTTAGTTTCTTTGATCTCTTATATGCATGATTGCTTAGAGCCTCATATTTCTTCTCCGATATTTCGGTTTTGTTTGGCCAACTTGATCTATTTATCTTGCAATGGGAAGAGGTGCTTTGTAGTGCGTTCAATCTTACGGTGCTTGATCCCAGTGACAGAAGGGGAACCGACATGTATGTATCGTTGCTACTAAGGATAAAACGATGGGTTCTATCTCTACATATATAGATCTTGTCTACATCATGTCATCTTTCTTATTGCATTACTCCGTTTCTCCATGAACTTCATACACTAGATGCATGCTGGATAGCGGTCGATGTGTGGAGTAATAATAGTAGATGCAGGAAGGAGTTGGTCTACTAATCTTGGACATGATGCCTATATAATGATAATTGCCTGGATATCGTCATGAGTATTTGAAGTTCTATCAATTTCCCAACAGTAGTTTGTTTACCCACCATTTTCTATTTTTCTCGAGAGAAGCCACTAGTGAAACCTACAGCCCCAGTGTCTTTTTCTCATATTATTTGCCTTCGTGATCTATTTTATTTGCCTTTTATTTTTATATCTACTAAACCAAAAATAAAAAATACATTGATGTAATTTATTCTATTTGGCGTCCGATCTATCAATATTTACAACTCTCTCACGTATGTTTGCCAATTTCTGGCGCTGTTACCCGAAAGGGATTGACAACCCCTTTTACACGTCGGGTTGCGAGTATTTGTTATTTGTGTGTAGGTGTTGTTTACGTTGTGTTGCTTGGTTCTCCTACTGGTTCGATGGCCTTGGTTTCATATGTGAGGGAAATACCTACCGCTGTTGTGCTGCATCATCCCTTCCTCTTTGGGGAAATACTGATGTAGCTTCAAGCCGCATCAAAAGGAATTTCTGGCACCATTGCCAGGGAGGATCTTCAACATATACCAAGTTCCTAATCACAAATATCATCTCCTTGCAATTTACATTATTCTCCATTTGCCTCTCGTTTTCTCTCACCCACTTCACAAATTTTTTCCATTTTATTCGCCCCTCCTTTTCGTTCGCCGTTTTCTCGTCAGATCTATCTGTGTTCTTGCCCTCTAGTCATAATGGCTAGCGTGTCAACTCTTCCTTTGTCGCCAGATTTTGAAGTTCTTTACTTCAAGAAAAGACAAGGAGAAAATTTGAAAAATGATCGGTATAGGCTTATGGAATCTTATCATATTTGCAATTTAAAGGGAGATGCTAAGATCTTGCTGCATAATTTTTACATAGGATTGGCTTTGCATGATAGACAACTCCTAGATTTTGCCGCTAAAGGGAATTTTATTGAGCTTGATGCCAATTGCTGCCTATGAAATTTTAGAAGGAATTTTGGGTGTTCCACCTCAAAAGCAGGGGTTTTATTTTACCCCAAAGGGAGTTCAAATGTTGGACAAACTTGGTGATTTTCATATACACATGGTTGAATTACAAAAATATAATGAACCCCTCAAACATCTCAATGGTAGTATCAATCGCATGAATACCTTGATTACCCTTTGCAATAAGCGATTAGATATTTTGGATCTAATGATGGTTTCTTTTCCTGAAAATTTAGTGAAGTGCAAAGAGCCTCCCGGGTTTGAGAAAACCCTTGCCAAAGTATAGCTAAGGGCGTGAAACTATAGCGCTTGTTGGGAGGCAACCCAATGAATAAAATTTATTTTTGCTTTTTGCTTCCTGTTTTTGAGTGCTAGCACAATTATGCTACTGTTATGATTGTGTTTTTATGTTTTAATTAGTGTTTGTGCCATGTAA
>NW_021257039.1:0-593 GCF_002162155.2 Triticum dicoccoides | reverse complement strand
GTTCGTCAATCATGGAAAGCACACCGGGACGCCAAAACGGAGTAATAGTCGAAGAAACAGGCCAGAATCGGCAAAAACTATGAATGTTGATGACAGACAGTAACTGCACCTTGGAGTTCAACAACCATGGAAATCGCTCTGGGACCCCAAAGCGGTGAGTAATAGTGCACGAAACGGACCAGAATCGGCCAAAATTGTGAGTGTTGATAACCGGCACATAAACGCACCACGGGGTTCGTAAATCATGGAAATCACTCCGGGACCCCCGAAACTAAGTAATAGTCCAAGAAATGGGCCAAAATCGGCCCAAACTGCGATTGTTGATGACCTACATGTAAGCGCACCTTCGGGTTGAACAACTATGGAAATCGCTTCGGTACCCCAAAACGGTGAGTAATAGTCCACAAAACGTGTCAGAATCGACAAAAACCACGAGTGTTTATGACCGACACGTAAACACACCCCGGGGTTTGTTAATCAAGGAAATCACTCCGGGACCCCAAAACAGTGAGTAATAGTCCATGAAACGGGCCAGAAACGGCCAAAACTGCGAGTGCCACAAAACAAGCCAGAATCGGCCGAAACTGCGAGTG
>NW_021257038.1:0-416 GCF_002162155.2 Triticum dicoccoides | reverse complement strand
CACCATGACCGGTGCTGGATCGAATTCATCCGCACCAGGAGAAGGTAGGTTACCGGATCTACTAGCCTACTCCGATCATAAGGTCCTATTACAGAGAAGCTGGCCGACATGAAGTTCATTTCGCCAAAATGTTCTTCCGAGTGTTTGTTGTAGGACTAGACCTGGGAGACATCAGAGAATGTGGCATTTCAAGCATACGATGCCCTGCTCTTACTCAGGTCGTTCAGAGACAGCCACAAAAGGTCTCCGAAAGGGCTTGTTTTCTCTCTACCCACTTGAAAGTTGGGACAAGTTGTTTGTAATTATATTTCTCCTTTAGGTAATATATTTTTTTGCAGTTTCTGTATACCAAACTATGCAGTACTCCTTTGGGGTACAAAATCAGGATATAAAGCAAGGTATATGTCTCAAGCCGT
>NW_021257037.1:0-756 GCF_002162155.2 Triticum dicoccoides | reverse complement strand
TTGAGAAGTTCAAAAAGACTATGTTTCTGGCTCACGCTTTTGCATTTCCATGAAGGTGTCAATTATATCATCTTCATTCACCTCGGAGAAAGCATCCCTCTCAATGTATGTGACTAGACAATCATCCAAAAGACTATCGCCCATCTTATTTCTCAACTTGCTCTTGACTAAACTCATGGCAGAAAAGGGAAGGAACAGATGGGTAGTTTGGTACTCCTTTCCAACTCTGTTTGAAAGCATGCGTAAATTACACGCCTTTCCAACAGTAGCTTAAGCTACTGGCCATTTGAGTGAAGATGTTGTGAGCATGAAACTAAATACACAACCTTATTACAGCCCCTCAATCCAATTAAGACCCATAATACAACATCAATTCTGTTTAATTAAGCATGGCTGGACCTGGACAGTAAGTTCAACATTCAGTTCAATACCTCAAAAGTACAAAACAAAATTAACAGTCTCAGATTTCTGATGCAACCATGAACCAGTGTAAGATGTCTGAATTAGCCTTTTCTTCTCAGTTTAGGATGTTGTCCTGTACCTTGTAACTAGTAATTACTCGGATCAAAAATTATATTACCACACAGGCAATGCACAACACAACAAATAGCAAGCAAACCCTAAATCAAAAATTGGGGAATTTGGGAATGGATGAATGGTAAATCAAATCAGGCCGAGCCGAGTGCCGTAGTGCGGACTGGGCGGCGCGGCCGGCTTGCAGGGGCGCCAGGCAGCCGGGACAGGGCAGGGTCGCGG
>NW_021257036.1:0-457 GCF_002162155.2 Triticum dicoccoides | reverse complement strand
CTCTTCTGCAGAATGATCTGCCTTTGCTCAGGACAACGCGAGTGGCGGCCGTGGAATCTCCACTCACGGACGTGCATGCTTGCATGGGTGCAACTGTATCAGCCAACAAGAACTCACCCGTGGGGTTGCATGGCTCTGTGCAACCGACGCTACAGGGGGGCGCTGTCGCTGAGCTGGGCTCGTTGACAACTACCAGCGATGGACGCCCAGTACAACCCATGACTGCTCATGCAAACGTTCTACAATCACCTGCGTCGTTGCCGTCGCTACAGAGCACGCCAAGCCGTGATCTAGTTGCTGCGGTGAGACTTGGTCCAGCCATGGGGCGCAGCATGGAGCTATCCTCCTCACCCGTTGTCGCCGTTCTAATGGAGCCAGGAGTTGTTGCACCATTGGGATCGCCTCCATCTTCTCCAATGCTGCAGCCGGCACTCCATTCTACTCCAACCAAGATGAC
>NW_021257035.1:0-1091 GCF_002162155.2 Triticum dicoccoides | reverse complement strand
TGTCCAGGAGTCGCAACTAGTTTCTGGTGTTTGTAGGTAGTGCTATTTTTCTACCAAGTGGCACCCGGCAGGGTGGGCTTGGGACAGACTAGGCACACGTGGCACGGTGTACCAAGTGGCACCCGGATGGTGGGCTTGGGAACCCTGCTCACATCGTTTGGGGCCGTGAGCGACACCCCGGCCGGATCTCCTTGCGGATGGAACCCGAATAGGCGATAAACCTGGACTAGAGTCTTGTGTGGTTAGTCAGGTCGTGGCCGACACCCTCGCCAGGCTTCCGCTTGAAGGTTGCCGAGATACATGACGTGTACATGGCGGTAAGTGGCGAGAGCGTGTGTGAAGAAGTACACCCCTGCAGGGTTAACATGATCTATTCGAATAGCCGAGTCCGCGGTTATGGACTTCTTGGATGCTTACATGGTACATAGACAACTTGAAGTGGATACTCTAAAATGCTCAAGACATGTGTGAGTGCTATGGATGGCCTTCTCGTAGGGAGACGGGGATGAATCCATAGTAGTGTATTGTGTGGTGATTAGTGGACTCGTGTACGTTGTTTCACCTCAAGAGTTTCTGGTAGTCGTAGAACAGGATAGCCACAGAGTCAAAGCTGGCTTGCTACAACTAAACCCCACATTACCCTCTTGATACAAATGCATGTATGATAGGATCTGATGTAAGTCTTGCTGAGTACCTTTGTACTCATGTTGCTTTATTTATGCTTTTGCAGCGGAGACTTCGGTCTTACTAGTGTTCTCGTGGACTTCGACTAGTAGCTAGTACCTCAGCTACGATCTTGATCGGATGTTGTAGATAGTCAGGCTCTTCAGCCTTTTTCATTTGTAGATGTCTGTACCCAGACATGTAATGCTTCCGCTTGTTGCTTGTATGCTCTGTATGATGGGTTTTGTGACCCCTGTTTGCAATAAATGCTATGATGGCTCTTCTGAGCCTTTATCTATATGATTGTTGAGTTACGCTGTGATGCCATGTTGTACAGCACATACTTGCATGTTATGCGTACGTGTAATGTGTATTGTTATGTGTGGGATCTGACTACCTAGTTGTTTATTCTTAGTAGCCTCTCTTAC
>NW_021257034.1:0-642 GCF_002162155.2 Triticum dicoccoides | reverse complement strand
TTGCGGGTTCGATAGGTTAGGGGGGTGTGGCGGACGAACGGACTGCGTATCCGGATTCGTCTCGTTGTTTAGAGCAACTTTCATATATAAAACTTTTTCATCCGAGATACGGTTTATTTTATATTAATTTTTGAAGTTTTATTAATATTCTGCAATTCCTGGAATTCTTTTTAATTTAAAAATATTAAATACATAACTGCTATGGGTACACGTAAGTGTACCCAGCAGTGTGTGGGTGTCTATGATAGGTGGGACCTGTTGACTGCTGAGTCACCAGTCAACAGTCCCAGTTGACTGGTCAAAGCGGGCCAGTGGGGCCCAGGTGTCATACTTACCGTTTTAACACATTCTTAAAAAAAAGATATTTAGAGGTGGGGGCTACCTGTCATTGGGTCACATTATTTTAACAAATGGATTTAATTAGTTTTTATTAGTGGTGGGTCTCGGTTGTTAGCAACAGATTAGTGGGGAAGGGGGATTAAGCCCTAAACTAATCAGGGGCTGGCCCGACTCGGTGGTGGCTCTTGCCAGCCGCGGCTGGACTTGGCCAGCGCCGCCACCGGCGAGCAGGGTAGGCGGCATGGAGGCCTGAGGCGGGCGCGTCGGACGGAGCTGGGGCGGGCGCGCCGGACGGAGCCAGGG
>NW_021257033.1:0-1178 GCF_002162155.2 Triticum dicoccoides | reverse complement strand
AAATGGATGTCAAAACTGCATTCCTGAATGGATTTCTGGAAGAAGAGTTGTATATGATGCAACCAGAAGGTTTTGTCGATCCAAAGGGAGCTAACAAAGTGTGCAAGCTCCAGCGATCCATTTATGGACTGGTGCAAGCCTCTCGGAGTTGGAATAAACGTTTTGATAGTGTGATCAAAGCATTTGGTTTTATACAGACTTTCGGAGAAGCCTGTATTTACAAGAAAGTGAGTGGGAGCTCTGTAGCATTTCTGATATTATATGTGGATGACATATTACTGATTGGAAATGATATAGAATTTCTGGATAGCATAAAGGGATACTTGAATAAAAGTTTTTTCAATGAAAGACCTCGGTGAAGCTGCTTACATATTAGGCATTAAGATCTATAGAGATAGATCAAGACGCTTAATTGGACTTTCACAAAGCACATACCTTGACAAAATTTTGAAGAAGTTCAAAATGGATCAAGCGAAGAAAGGGTTCTTGCCTGTGTTACAAGGTGTGAAATTGAGTAAGACTCAATGCCCAACCACTGCAGAAGATAGAGAGAATATGAAAGATGTTCCCTATGCATCAGCCATAGGCTCTATCATGTATGCAATGCTGTGTACCAGACCTGATGTGTGCCTTGCTATAAGTTTAGCAGGGAGGTACCAAAGTAATCCAGGAATGGATCACTGGACAGCAGTCAAGAACATCCTGAAATACCTGAAAAGGACTAAGGATATGTTTCTCATATATGGAAGTGACAAAGAGCTCATCGTAAAAGGTTACGTCGATGCAAGCTTTGACACTGATCCGGACGATTCTAAATCGCAAACCGGATACGTGTTTACATTAAACGGTGGAGCTGTCAGTTGGTGCAGTTCTAAACAAAGCGTCGTAGCGGGATCTACATGTGAAGCGGAATACATAGCTGCTTCGGAAGCAGCAAATGAAGGAGTCTGGATGAAGGAGTTCATATCCGATCTAGGTGTCATACCTAGTGCATCGGGTCCAATGAAAATCTTTTGTGACAATACTGGTGCAATTGCCTTGGCAAAGGAATCCAGATTTCACAAAAGGACCAAACACATCAAGAGACGCTTCAACTCCATCCGGGATCTAGTCCAGGTGGGAGACATAGAGATTTGCAAGATACATACGGATCTGAATGTTGCAGACCCGTTGACTAA
>NW_021257032.1:0-4859 GCF_002162155.2 Triticum dicoccoides | reverse complement strand
GTCACTGCTTTTAACCGCAATGTTGAGGAGCTGGGCAGGCGGACTGCCGACTTGTCGGAGAGTCGGAGTGAGTCTTCCTTCTTCTTCGCGGGGGCGCGCTGGCGCACCCGTGGGCTGTAGTCCCCGAGATTCGGGCCGACTGCTGAGCAGTCGGGCCAGATCATCTCAGCGACTTTCTTTGTTGAAGACTTAACGTCTTTCTTTTTCATTCTTCAGAGGCCAACGCCACTCTTCAGCAGCAGCTGGGCGAGGCCAACACCGCATTGCGCACCAAGGGGGAGGAGTGCGGCAAGCTCACCGCGGGGCGTGATCTGCTGGCCGCGCAGCTGGTGGAGCAAAAGGAGCTGCTCAAGAAGGCGCAGGAGGAGGCAGAGAAGAAAGAGGCTGCGCTCCTGGCCGAGTTCGAGAGCGAGCGCTCCTCCTGGACCGACAAGGAGGCGCAGCTGACTTCCGGCTTCCATGAGATAAAGGACATCCTCGACAGTGAGTTTCTTGGTTTCCTTTGAGCTGCCGACTGTGGGTCGGGCCGACTCCTGATTCTGACTTGCTTCTTTTTTGTCTTGGCAGACTTCTTCCCTGGCCACTCGCAGGCGGCCACTCAAGCCATCGAGGCAGATCGCGAGGCGCGGAGGGCGGATGGTGCGGAGATTGCCGCCAACGCCCCCCGGACCCTTGACGAACAGCTTCTGAGCATCGAGGCTCGTCTGCGGCCGGCCCATCGGATGCTGCGCCGGCTTCAGCGTGCCGGCGCCCAGGACATTGCCGCCCTGTGGCCAGACATGCCGGTTCTGCGCACTGCCAGTCGGACTGTCGACTGGCTAGAGGTCGCAGCTGGTCGTCTTGAGGCTTGGAAGGGTTCCTCGGCCCGAGCTGGAGCGCGCCGGGCCTTGGAATTCGTCAAGGCGTGGTATCCAGGGCTGGACCTGGACCGTCTGGCCGCGTTCCGGTCAGAGGCCCAGGCGAAGCTGGTGGCTGTGGAAGAGGCCCTCGTCGCTCGTGCTGCGGCGATCGCCGACTATGCCGACACCAGCATCTTCGTCCCTGATCGAGCTGAAGACGGCAGGGAGGCGCCACCGGAGTGGTTCGGGATGAACCCAGATTACGACGAGGACTCGACGGAGGTGATTGCTTCCAGCGCCGAGGAGGAAGGCGAGGCGAAGGACGGAGGTGAGACGGAGGCGCCAGAAGACGGAATGGGCGACCAGCCTCAGCTCGACCGCGCCTCCAGCAACGAGCTCGTCCGGAGAAGGCGGCTGCCGCCGGAGACGATCAAGCCGAGACTGCCCAGCCGGCCACCCCGGCGCCTGACACCGCCGTCTCCTCCAACCCACCGAACCTGGATGCCGCCTCCTAGGCTGCCGTCTTGCCTCCATTTTATCTGCTTTAGTAGTCTTTGAAGAACTTGTTAATTCGAACAATTCCACCCGCGGGGTGTATTTTGAACTTCTACTTGAAGATTCGGCCAAGGGCCTATGTTATGTAAATATTTATGCGAGTTCTATCTTTCCTTGCTCATTGCTCTTTTGGCTTTTTCCTTTGCCGCCTTCCCTTAGTCGCCGCCTTGCCATTCGGACCACCGCTCTGTGGACTGCCACTGGATCAAACGCTTGGCTACTTTGGGAAGGCAAGTACTTGGCCATTTTAGAGTCTTTTTAACAAGTTGGATAGAAAGCGGTAAGCTGACTACTTATGAGTCGGCTTTGCTTAAGAGAGGCTAGAAGAAAGCGGTAAGCCGACTACTCATGAGTCAGCTTTGCTTGAGAGAGGCTGGAAGCCGTCTTAGGCTATGTTTGTGCTTTGGGTCCTTAGCCATTTTTCGTGTGGGCACCCGTTCTTCCTTACTCCTACCTACCAAACAGTCGCTCTACGAGATGCGGCTTCTGACAGGAAACGGCTTAGGCGCCACACACTACTTGTCTGACTGCGGGAAGCATTTCATAGCGCGAGGCAGCGAGTCCCCGGGCCGACTAGTCGAGCCCGGTGCCAAGCGGCATAACAAAGAGTAATATACTCGAAGGCATAATTCTTATCATACAGATAACAAAAAAGGGCAGTCCCTGAGCTCATCTCGAGGGGCCCGAAGTCTTGGTACTTTAATACAAAGGGTAGCGTGATACATACTGCATCAACTGTAAAATCTTTGGAGAAGATTTGCATTCCATGGGCGCTCCGGCTCTTTGCCGGAGTCGTCCCTCTTGCGTGCTCGGGCTTCTGAGCGTCGATCAGGTAGTAGGAGTTGTTTCCCAGCACCTTGCTGATAATGAAGGGGCCTTCCCAAGGCGCAGACAGCTTGTGCTGGCTGGCTGTTCGCTGGATCAGCCAGAGCACAAGGTCGCCCTCTTGGAAAGATCTCGGCCTGACCTTCCTGTTGTAGTATCGGCGCAGGCTCTACTGGTAGATGTTGGACCGGCTGAGTGCCAACACCCGGCCCTCTTCCAGCAGATCGACACTGTCTTGAGGTGCTTCTTCTGCTTCTTCCTTGGTGTACATGGTGACTCGCGGAGAGTCAAACTCTATGTCCTTCGGGATGACGGCTTCAGCACCGTAGACGAGGAAGAAGGGTGTGAAGCCGGTTGACTTGTTTGGAGTCGTGCGCAGACTCCAGAGGACGGTTGGCAACTCATCAAGCCAGTAGCCGGCCGAACGTTCCAGTGGTTCGACCAGTCGAGGCTTGATGCCAGACAGGATGAGGCCGTTTGCTCACTCTACCTGGCCGTTTGACTGCGGATGGGCAACGGATGCTAAGTCCAGTCGGATGCCCTGAGTCGCGCAGAAATGGGCCAAGGCACCTTTGGCGAAATTTGTGCCGTTGTCTCTGATGATGCTGTGCGGTATGCCGTACCGAGTCGTGATGTCGGCGATGAAAGTCACTGTAGTCAGACCATTCAACTTCTTGATGGGCTTTACTTCTATCCACTTGGTGAACTTGTCCACTGTGACAAGTAAGTGAGTTAGGCCGCCTCAGGCTGTTTTGAATGGTCCCACCATATCCAGGCCCCAAACCGCAAAGGGCCAGGCGATGGGGATAGTCTTGAGTGCTGAAGCCGGCTGATGCGGCTTGGAGCGGAACTTCTGGCACCCTTTGCACTTTTGAACCAATTCTTTGGCCTCTCCTAGGGCAGTCGGCCAGAAGAAACCGTGTCGAAAGGATTTGGAAACGAGTGCTCTTGAAGCCGCATGGTGGCCGCACTCGCCCTGATGGATGTCTTTGAGGATTGCTTGGCCTTGCTCTGGCTCGACGCAACGCTGGTAGACACCAGTGATGCTGCGCCTGACCAACTCTCTGTTGACTATGGTGTAGGTTGCCGCTCGGCGTTGCACTTGCCAAGCCGAGATTTCATCGGTTGGCAACTCTTTGCTCACTAGGAACTTGAGGATGGGTTGGGCCCATGAGGGTGCTGCTATCTCTTCAACTGCCAGTACTGCGACTTGGACGAGGGTGGCTGGGCTGGGAGGCGGCGGGTTGGAGTCCGCAGCCGCTTGCTGGATTGATGAAGTCCCCGGGCCGACTGGAGCAGTCCCCGGGCCGACTTCTGGAGTCATCGGTTTGGTCGCCGCAGTCCCCGGGCCGGGTTCTGAAGTCCCCGGGCCGGCTTCAACTAGAGCTCTCTTGGAGTCGGATCCGACTTCTTCGAGTGGAGCCGGCACAAAGATGGAGTCTGATACTGGTGAAGGCTTGACAGACGGCTTGAGGAGGCGCCGGAGGGCGACGCCGGATGGTATTGCTTGGCGGGTGGAGCTGATTCGTGCCAAGGCGTTTGCTTGGTCGTTGTCATTCCTTGGCATGTGGAGGAACTCGCACCCCTCAAAGTATCCGCTGAGTTGCTGCACAAGGAAGCGGTAGCTCGCCATGTTTGCATCCTTGGCGTCCCAATCACTAGATGACTGCTGGACCACTAAGTCGGAGTCGCCATAACACAGGATCCGGCGAATGCCAAGTTCTTTGGCAAGCCGGAGCCCGTGAATGAGCGCCTCATACTCAGCGACGTTGTTGGAGGCGGAAAAATGGATCTACAGCGCATATCTGAGCTTGTCGCCTTTGGGGGAAGTGAGGACGACGCCGGCTCCCAAGCCGGTGCGCATCTTGGAGCCGTCGAAATGCATCCGCCAATGGGTGGAGTCAGGCGCTAGCGGCAGGTACTGGGTCTCGGCCCAGTCGACGAGGAAGTTGGCCAGTGCTTGCGACTTGATGGCAGTGCGGGGCTGGTAGTAGATGGTGTAGGGAGCCAGATCGATGGCCTATTTGGCCACTCGGCCAGAAGCATCTCGGCTTCCGATGATCTCGGCAAGTGGGGCTGTGCAGACCACAGTGATTGGATGCTCCTGGAAGTAAGGCTTCAATTTCTTGGCGGCAAAGTGCACGCCGTAGCACATCTTCTGGTAGTGGGGGTTGTTCTCCTTGGAGGTCGACAGTACTTCGCTCAGGTAATATACCGGTCTCTGGACAGGTAGCGCCTTGCCTTCCTCCTTGCGTTCGACTACAATGACTGTGCGGACTACCCGGCTGGTGGCGGCAATGTACATGAGCATGGGCTCATTGGGAGTCGGGGCCGCCAGCACACGGGGCATAGTCAACATTTTCTTCAGTTGGAGAAAAGCCTCGTCCGCCTTGGGAGTCCACTCGAAAAAGGTCGTCTTCTTCATGAGCTGGTATAAAGGGAGAGCCTTCTCGCCCAGCCGACTGATGAAACGGCTGATGGACGCCAAGCAGCCGGTGAATTTTTGCACATCTAGCAGTCGGCGGGGTACCTCCATCCTCTCGATGGCCTTGATCTTTACAGGGTTGCACTCTATGCCGCGTTCAGAGACCAGGAAGCCAAGGAGTTGGCCGGTTGGTACTCCGAAGACGCATTTCTCAG
>NW_021257031.1:0-395 GCF_002162155.2 Triticum dicoccoides | reverse complement strand
GTGCCTTGCAACCCTTTCTGTCACTGGGTAAGGACACCGCAAGGTTGAACCCAAAGATAAGCACTTCTCCCATTGCAAGAACTACCAATCTAGTTGGCCAAACCAAAAAGGATAATTTGAAGAGACTTGCAAAGATAACACAATCATACATAAAAGAATTCAGAGAAGAATCAAATATTTCCATAGATAATACTGGATCATAAACCCACAATTCATCGGTCTCAACAAACACACCGCAAAAAGAAGATTACATCGAATAGATCTCCACAAGAGAGGGGGAGAGCATTGTATTGAGATCCAAAAAGAGAGAAGAAGCCATCTAGCTACTAACTATGGACCCGAACGTCTGAAGTAAACTACTCACACTTCATCGGAGGGGCTATGGTGTTGATGTA
>NW_021257030.1:0-496 GCF_002162155.2 Triticum dicoccoides | reverse complement strand
AAACCCTTTTTATGCATGTCATATGGCACTTTTATTGCTTGCATCGAAGTCATGATAATGTGGTGACCACTTGAGGTGGTTTGCCTCCGCTGCTTTTCTCGTTGACACTTGCATGATGCATGACCCTACCTTTCTATGAGGGTTATGTGAGTGGGTGTAGTTAGGATGCTAAGTAGCTGCTAGGCAAATGGGTTGGGTATATGCATGGTGATGGAAGCAAGATTGTTTTCAAAAACTTTTCGAAAACCCCGTCGGGTGCCACTTATGCCCGAGGGAGATGATGAGTCGGGTAACCACTTGATGACGAAGTGGTGTACCGAGGCAAGTGTGTCTGTTGTTTTCAAAATGGATTGGTTTAAGTTGTGACCGTTATTCCAACCTTACATGCGCAACCACTCTTCCCTTATTTGGGAAAGGGCATTATTGACTACCTAGGCCCATACTAGCTTGGAGCCTGTATTACTAGTGACAAGAGAGTTGTTGTTGCACTCTCTCG
>NW_021257029.1:0-401 GCF_002162155.2 Triticum dicoccoides | reverse complement strand
ACACATAGCATCCGGCAACCACACCGGCCACTAACTCCACGCACGCACGCACTAATCTAGCTAACAAACTCACTAAGCCAGCTACGTGCACGGCGTCCATATCCATGATGCATGCACTAACAACTAACCTGCTAACTACGGTGCATGCGCGTACAGAGGAGATCCGGCCATGCGGGCTAGCTAACGAACCAACGCACCAGCCCTCCACTCTCGCCAACGGCCGCTGCCTTACGAGCTAGACCTGGAGCCCATACCCGCGCGTGCACGCCAGTCATCGCCTCGAGGCATGGTTTACTCCCAACACACTCCTCCTAAACCACGACCTCGCCGTTGCCAGAGTTGTTGTAGCTTCCGTCATTGTCGTCGTCAAGGCCGTGACCCAGCCCGCGGACCTGACCCGG
>NW_021257028.1:0-4859 GCF_002162155.2 Triticum dicoccoides | reverse complement strand
GTCACTGCTTTTAACCGCAATGTTGAGGAGCTGGGCAGGCGGACTGCCGACTTGTCGGAGAGTCGGAGTGAGTCTTCCTTCTTCTTCGCGGGGGCGCGCTGGCGCACCCGTGGGCTGTAGTCCCCGAGATTCGGGCCGACTGCTGAGCAGTCGGGCCAGATCATCTCAGCGACTTTCTTTGTTGAAGACTTAACGTCTTTCTTTTTCATTCTTCAGAGGCCAACGCCACTCTTCAGCAGCAGCTGGGCGAGGCCAACACCGCATTGCGCACCAAGGGGGAGGAGTGCGGCAAGCTCACCGCGGGGCGTGATCTGCTGGCCGCGCAGCTGGTGGAGCAAAAGGAGCTGCTCAAGAAGGCGCAGGAGGAGGCAGAGAAGAAAGAGGCTGCGCTCCTGGCCGAGTTCGAGAGCGAGCGCTCCTCCTGGACCGACAAGGAGGCGCAGCTGACTTCCGGCTTCCATGAGATAAAGGACATCCTCGACAGTGAGTTTCTTGGTTTCCTTTGAGCTGCCGACTGTGGGTCGGGCCGACTCCTGATTCTGACTTGCTTCTTTTTTGTCTTGGCAGACTTCTTCCCTGGCCACTCGCAGGCGGCCACTCAAGCCATCGAGGCAGATCGCGAGGCGCGGAGGGCGGATGGTGCGGAGATTGCCGCCAACGCCCCCCGGACCCTTGACGAACAGCTTCTGAGCATCGAGGCTCGTCTGCGGCCGGCCCATCGGATGCTGCGCCGGCTTCAGCGTGCCGGCGCCCAGGACATTGCCGCCCTGTGGCCAGACATGCCGGTTCTGCGCACTGCCAGTCGGACTGTCGACTGGCTAGAGGTCGCAGCTGGTCGTCTTGAGGCTTGGAAGGGTTCCTCGGCCCGAGCTGGAGCGCGCCGGGCCTTGGAATTCGTCAAGGCGTGGTATCCAGGGCTGGACCTGGACCGTCTGGCCGCGTTCCGGTCAGAGGCCCAGGCGAAGCTGGTGGCTGTGGAAGAGGCCCTCGTCGCTCGTGCTGCGGCGATCGCCGACTATGCCGACACCAGCATCTTCGTCCCTGATCGAGCTGAAGACGGCAGGGAGGCGCCACCGGAGTGGTTCGGGATGAACCCAGATTACGACGAGGACTCGACGGAGGTGATTGCTTCCAGCGCCGAGGAGGAAGGCGAGGCGAAGGACGGAGGTGAGACGGAGGCGCCAGAAGACGGAATGGGCGACCAGCCTCAGCTCGACCGCGCCTCCAGCAACGAGCTCGTCCGGAGAAGGCGGCTGCCGCCGGAGACGATCAAGCCGAGACTGCCCAGCCGGCCACCCCGGCGCCTGACACCGCCGTCTCCTCCAACCCACCGAACCTGGATGCCGCCTCCTAGGCTGCCGTCTTGCCTCCATTTTATCTGCTTTAGTAGTCTTTGAAGAACTTGTTAATTCGAACAATTCCACCCGCGGGGTGTATTTTGAACTTCTACTTGAAGATTCGGCCAAGGGCCTATGTTATGTAAATATTTATGCGAGTTCTATCTTTCCTTGCTCATTGCTCTTTTGGCTTTTTCCTTTGCCGCCTTCCCTTAGTCGCCGCCTTGCCATTCGGACCACCGCTCTGTGGACTGCCACTGGATCAAACGCTTGGCTACTTTGGGAAGGCAAGTACTTGGCCATTTTAGAGTCTTTTTAACAAGTTGGATAGAAAGCGGTAAGCTGACTACTTATGAGTCGGCTTTGCTTAAGAGAGGCTAGAAGAAAGCGGTAAGCCGACTACTCATGAGTCAGCTTTGCTTGAGAGAGGCTGGAAGCCGTCTTAGGCTATGTTTGTGCTTTGGGTCCTTAGCCATTTTTCGTGTGGGCACCCGTTCTTCCTTACTCCTACCTACCAAACAGTCGCTCTACGAGATGCGGCTTCTGACAGGAAACGGCTTAGGCGCCACACACTACTTGTCTGACTGCGGGAAGCATTTCATAGCGCGAGGCAGCGAGTCCCCGGGCCGACTAGTCGAGCCCGGTGCCAAGCGGCATAACAAAGAGTAATATACTCGAAGGCATAATTCTTATCATACAGATAACAAAAAAGGGCAGTCCCTGAGCTCATCTCGAGGGGCCCGAAGTCTTGGTACTTTAATACAAAGGGTAGCGTGATACATACTGCATCAACTGTAAAATCTTTGGAGAAGATTTGCATTCCATGGGCGCTCCGGCTCTTTGCCGGAGTCGTCCCTCTTGCGTGCTCGGGCTTCTGAGCGTCGATCAGGTAGTAGGAGTTGTTTCCCAGCACCTTGCTGATAATGAAGGGGCCTTCCCAAGGCGCAGACAGCTTGTGCTGGCTGGCTGTTCGCTGGATCAGCCAGAGCACAAGGTCGCCCTCTTGGAAAGATCTCGGCCTGACCTTCCTGTTGTAGTATCGGCGCAGGCTCTACTGGTAGATGTTGGACCGGCTGAGTGCCAACACCCGGCCCTCTTCCAGCAGATCGACACTGTCTTGAGGTGCTTCTTCTGCTTCTTCCTTGGTGTACATGGTGACTCGCGGAGAGTCAAACTCTATGTCCTTCGGGATGACGGCTTCAGCACCGTAGACGAGGAAGAAGGGTGTGAAGCCGGTTGACTTGTTTGGAGTCGTGCGCAGACTCCAGAGGACGGTTGGCAACTCATCAAGCCAGTAGCCGGCCGAACGTTCCAGTGGTTCGACCAGTCGAGGCTTGATGCCAGACAGGATGAGGCCGTTTGCTCACTCTACCTGGCCGTTTGACTGCGGATGGGCAACGGATGCTAAGTCCAGTCGGATGCCCTGAGTCGCGCAGAAATGGGCCAAGGCACCTTTGGCGAAATTTGTGCCGTTGTCTCTGATGATGCTGTGCGGTATGCCGTACCGAGTCGTGATGTCGGCGATGAAAGTCACTGTAGTCAGACCATTCAACTTCTTGATGGGCTTTACTTCTATCCACTTGGTGAACTTGTCCACTGTGACAAGTAAGTGAGTTAGGCCGCCTCAGGCTGTTTTGAATGGTCCCACCATATCCAGGCCCCAAACCGCAAAGGGCCAGGCGATGGGGATAGTCTTGAGTGCTGAAGCCGGCTGATGCGGCTTGGAGCGGAACTTCTGGCACCCTTTGCACTTTTGAACCAATTCTTTGGCCTCTCCTAGGGCAGTCGGCCAGAAGAAACCGTGTCGAAAGGATTTGGAAACGAGTGCTCTTGAAGCCGCATGGTGGCCGCACTCGCCCTGATGGATGTCTTTGAGGATTGCTTGGCCTTGCTCTGGCTCGACGCAACGCTGGTAGACACCAGTGATGCTGCGCCTGACCAACTCTCTGTTGACTATGGTGTAGGTTGCCGCTCGGCGTTGCACTTGCCAAGCCGAGATTTCATCGGTTGGCAACTCTTTGCTCACTAGGAACTTGAGGATGGGTTGGGCCCATGAGGGTGCTGCTATCTCTTCAACTGCCAGTACTGCGACTTGGACGAGGGTGGCTGGGCTGGGAGGCGGCGGGTTGGAGTCCGCAGCCGCTTGCTGGATTGATGAAGTCCCCGGGCTGACTGGAGCAGTCCCCGGGCCGACTTCTGGAGTCATCGGTTTGGTCGCCGCAGTCCCCGGGCCGGGTTCTGAAGTCCCCGGGCCGGCTTCAACTAGAGCTCTCTTGGAGTCGGATCCGACTTCTTCGAGTGGAGCCGGCACAAAGATGGAGTCTGATACTGGTGAAGGCTTGACAGACGGCTTGAGGAGGCGCCGGAGGGCGACGCCGGATGGTATTGCTTGGCGGGTGGAGCTGATTCGTGCCAAGGCGTTTGCTTGGTCATTGTCATTCCTTGGCATGTGGAGGAACTCGCACCCCTCAAAGTATCCGCTGAGTTGCTGCACAAGGAAGCGGTAGCTCGCCATGTTTGCATCCTTGGCGTCCCAATCACTAGATGACTGCTGGACCACTAAGTCGGAGTCGCCATAACACAGGATCCGGCGAATGCCAAGTTCTTTGGCAAGCCGGAGCCCGTGAATGAGCGCCTCATACTCAGCGACGTTGTTGGAGGCGGAAAAATGGATCTACAGCGCATATCTGAGCTTGTCGCCTTTGGGGGAAGTGAGGACGACGCCGGCTCCCAAGCCGGTGCGCATCTTGGAGCCGTCGAAATGCATCCGCCAATGGGTGGAGTCAGGCGCTAGCGGCAGGTACTGGGTCTCGGCCCAGTCGACGAGGAAGTTGGCCAGTGCTTGCGACTTGATGGCAGTGCGGGGCTGGTAGTAGATGGTGTAGGGAGCCAGATCGATGGCCTATTTGGCCACTCGGCCAGAAGCATCTCGGCTTCCGATGATCTCGGCAAGTGGGGCTGTGCAGACCACAGTGATTGGATGCTCCTGGAAGTAAGGCTTCAATTTCTTGGCGGCAAAGTGCACGCCGTAGCACATCTTCTGGTAGTGGGGGTTGTTCTCCTTGGAGGTCGACAGTACTTCGCTCAGGTAATATACCGGTCTCTGGACAGGTAGCGCCTTGCCTTCCTCCTTGCGTTCGACTACAATGACTGTGCGGACTACCCGGCTGGTGGCGGCAATGTACATGAGCATGGGCTCATTGGGAGTCGGGGCCGCCAGCACACGGGGCATAGTCAACATTTTCTTCAGTTGGAGAAAAGCCTCGTCCGCCTTGGGAGTCCACTCGAAAAAGGTCGTCTTCTTCATGAGCTGGTATAAAGGGAGAGCCTTCTCGCCCAGCCGACTGATGAAACGGCTGATGGACGCCAAGCAGCCGGTGAATTTTTGCACATCTAGCAGTCGGCGGGGTACCTCCATCCTCTCGATGGCCTTGATCTTTACAGGGTTGCACTCTATGCCGCGTTCAGAGACCAGGAAGCCAAGGAGTTGGCCGGTTGGTACTCCGAAGACGCATTTCTCAG
>NW_021257027.1:0-1696 GCF_002162155.2 Triticum dicoccoides | reverse complement strand
CACCTATTACAGTCGAAGAAAAGACTATTACCTATAGTGATCCTATTGTTCCTACTGCTTATGTTGAAAAACCTCATTTTCCTGTTAGGATAAAGGATCATGCTAAAGCTTCGACTGTTGTTCGTAATAGTAATACTAGGACTTACACACCTCCTGAGCAAATTAATGTTGAACCTAGCATTACGAGGATTTAGATGGGCATGTTATTTCTTTCTGTGGTGAGACTGCTAATATTGCTAGGCCAGATACTAAGACACGTAGACCTGTCGTAGGCACGCCTGTTATTTCTTTTAAAATAGGAGATCATTGTTATCATGTCTTATGTGATATGGGTGCTAGTGCTAGCGCTATACCTTATGATTTATATAAAGAAATTATGCACGACATTGCACCCGTTGAATTAGAAGACATTGATGTTACTATTAAGCTTGATAATAGGGATACCATTAAACCTGTTGGGATTGTTAGAGATGTTGAAGTTTTATGCAGGAAGGTTAAATACCATGCTGATTTTCTTGTTGTTGCTTCCCCACAAGATGCCTTTTGTCCAATTATTTTTGGTAGACCCTTCTTGAATACTGCTAGTGCTAAGATTAATTGTGAAAATAATATTGTCACTGTTGGCATAGATGGTATGTCTCATGAGTTTAATTTCTCTAAGTTTAGTAGACAACCTCGTGAAAGGGAACCACCTAGTAAGGATGAAATTATTGGTCTTGCTTCCATTCCAGTTCCTCCAACTGATCCGTTAGAACAATACTTGCTAGATCATGAAAACAATATGTTTATGAAAGAAAGAGAGGAAATAGATGAAGTGTTCCTTAAACAGGAACCTATGCTGAAACATAACCTTCCCGTTGAAATTCTTGGGGATCCCCCTCCACCCAAGGGTGATCCCGTGTTTGAACTCAAACCTTTACCTGGCAATCTTAAGTATGCTTATCTTGATGAAAAAGAAATATATCCTGTTATTATTAGTGCTAACCTTTCAGAGAAAGAAGAAGACAAATTATTGAAAGCTCTGAAGAAGCACCGAGCAACTATTGGATATACTCTGGATGATCTTAAGGGCATTAGTCCCACATTATGTCAACACAAAATTACAATGGAGAAAGATGCTAAACAAGTTAGAGATCCTCAAAGACGATTAAATCCCAAGATGAAGGAAGTGGTAAGAAAGGAGATATTAAAGCTCCTTGAGGCAGGTATTATTTATCCCGTTGCTGATAGTGAATGGGTAAGTCCTGTCCATTGTGTTCCCAAAAAGGGAGGTATTACCGTTGTTCGTAATGATAAAGATGAATTGATCCTACAAAGAATTATTACAGGTTATAGGATGGTAATTGATTTCCGTAAGTTAAATAAAGCTACTAAGAAAGATCATTACCCCTTACCTTTTATTGATCAAATGCTAGAAAGACTATCCAAACACTCACACTTCTGCTTTTTAGATGGTTATTCTGGTTTCTCTCGGATACCTGTGTCAGCGAAGGATCAATCTAAAACTACTTTTACTTGCCCTTTTGGTACTTTTGCTTATAGACGTATGCCTTTTGGTTTATGTAATGCACCTGCTACCTTTCAAAGATGTATGATGGCTATATTCTCTGATTTTTGTGAAAAAATTTGTGAGGTATTCATGGATGACTTCTCCGTCTACGGATCCTCTTTTGATGATTGTTTGAGCAGCCTTGAT
>NW_021257026.1:0-872 GCF_002162155.2 Triticum dicoccoides | reverse complement strand
TCGAATGATCGAACAAGCCGTAGAGAGGTTCGTCGGGCTCGATTGCCGCAACTTGGGTGGTGGCCGATTGGCGAGCCACCGCGTGCCTCACCCATCGCTGAAGCCTCGACCGGCCTGAGCGCTTGCGCTGGCGGGAGACCGGGAGGGTGGACGATAAAGGAGCCGACCGATACTGGGTCGACGGTTGCCGCAGCAGAATGCCACGGACACATGCGTGAAAATGCGTCGCACCGCGGACGGGGAGCGCATCCACGTCGAGTGGAGCCTCCTGGAGCCATGCGGAGTCGTCGGCGATGAAGGTGAGAGTGCCGAGACGGATCTCTTGACCCCCGACCAAAACTCCAGCAGACACCATGATGAAAGTACTCGAAAGAATCGCAACTTTCTCCACAAAATCGCTAAAACACCTGCCCCACGGTGGGCGCCAACTGTCGTGGTTCTAAGCCTGACAGTAGAGTGGGGTGTAGGTATGGAGAGGCAAGGTCCTAGCTATGGAGAGGTTGTAAGCACAAAGGATGTACGAGTTCAGGCCCTTCTCGGAGGAAGTAACAGCCCTACGTCTCGGAGCCCGGAGGCGGTCGAGTGGATTATGAGTATATGAGTTGCAAGGTGCCGAACCCTTCTGCCTGTGGAGGGGGGTGGCTTATATAGAGTGCGCCAGGACCCCAGCCAGCCCACGTAGGAGAGGGTTTAAGGTGAGTTAAGTCTGGGGCGTTACTGGTAACGTCCCACATAAAGTGCCTTTACTATCATAAAGTCTACTTGATTACAGGCCGTTGTAGTGCAGAGTGCCTCTTGACCTTCTGGTGGTCGAGTGAGTCTTCGTGGTCGAGTCCTTCAAGTCAGTCGAGTGTGTCCCTCGTTAGTCGACT
>NW_021257025.1:0-1511 GCF_002162155.2 Triticum dicoccoides | reverse complement strand
AAAAAAAATTCTGAAAATTGTTGCACATGTACAGCTTCACATTCTATGTGTGCGCCAAAAGTTTCGAATGATTTTTTTTTGTGTGCAAAAAAGACAAAAAACTGTCTCATGGAACAATATTTTCAACCATTGAAATTTGTCTTTTTTGTGGTGGCAAAATAAAATGATGTATTTTTACGAAAGTTTGTGTCGCGCACATATTTTTGCATAGATGTAGATGGGAAATTTTGTTTTGGAACTATTTATAACATTTAAAAATGTGTTTAACATGCATTTCTAAGAGATGGGTGCATATACACCTAATAGGCGGTGGTGGATCGACACAAATAGGGGGAGGGGGGATCAGGGCAGAGAGCATGGCGGTTGGCGGGTACTCCTCCTTGGCAGTCCATGGGGAAATATGGGGTGAAGGAGATAGTGTGTCATGGTGAAGATGATATGGACATTGTTTGATTTTAAAGGAGAGGGTTCTAGCGAGCAATGTCCCGCTACGGCGGGAACCGAGCAGGAAGAGGAGGGTCCACTAAAAAAGAGGAGGGTCCATCGTGGGATGGTTATTTTTTTTTGTGTTGGGCTAGTGTGTTGAAGATAACATGGCGGACAACCATATTCCTCTCACACATATGGTCTGGATTTGGGATAGCATGGACTGTCCAAACAGTTGAATTTTGAGAAGCCCGCTAGGCAATCGTTTCACGTCCGAACATGGTCGGGCGTATGAGAGAGAAATGAGTGTCGGACTTGGAGACGACCCTTATCATTTGTTCAATTCATTTATATGCATCGTAGCCCGTAGCAACGCACGGGCACTCTGCTAGTAATCTTAATGACCATGTCCCATGTACATCAAAAAAATATCGTACGCGTTAGGTTTTACTAGGACAATAACGAAAATATCGTATGCATTAGGTTTCATAGTCGAGCTACCGGATATCTCCAACAATAACGAAGACATGGAGGTTGGACACCTTGCTCGCCATGCAAGGTTGTCCTCGACTTCCTTCAGGGGCGACAGCCCCAAAGATCATGGCATATCTGACCTCTTCAAGGAGGCCGCAGACCCGCTAGGCCGAAGATCTTTGAAGTCGGATGTCTCCAACAACAAACAAGTTGGGGAGGTCGGATACCTTGCCATGCACATTCGACCTTGATTTCCTCCTAGGAAGACAAGCCCGACAGATCGTGTCATCTCCGACAACGCGAGCCGGCACATGATCATTTTCCTCAAAAGGATACTCAAGACATCACCGAGCAGTCCAAGATGACGCGTTCGATTCGACATCAACCCTGGTGCAGTCAAGCCACCGACGGAACAATACTTAGAGGGTGCTCAGGAAGCCACACGCCTGGCGAACCCGAGTGCTCCCAATGTCGGATTCATGAGGGCACGCCATGACTATCGTCAAGACAACAGGAGCCTGCCTGGATTCTCACTCCGAAAGATAAAAGACTCCAACTCCGGACGCGCTCAGGGGCTAGTGACGGTGCAATACACCGGGGTACCCGACCTC
>NW_021257024.1:0-1574 GCF_002162155.2 Triticum dicoccoides | reverse complement strand
AAAAAAAATTCGAAAACACAAGAAAATATGTCCTAAATTTCGAAAGAAAATCAGAACGAGAGAAAAATATATATTTTCCAAACATTTTTAAAAACGGGAACACAATATTTAATTGAAATGGTTTTTCGGAAATTTGACAAATATAAAATTCTTATTTTTTTGAAAAAAATATTACGAAGTAAGTTAAAAATAAAAATAAATTTGGAAGAAAAAACAAAACGGGCTTCCACAGTTTTGGGGTCCCTGTTCGAAGCTCTGACTATCTGCTGCGTAGGGCAATAAATAGAGTTTTTGCAGCTTCATGAGCGGGCAAATAAGTGGGCTGGCTTGGCTGGGCCACAGGGTGTGCGGCCCAAGTCGAAATCTGGATTGTAAAATAAAAAACAGACAGACACAAAAATTTAGTACCACCTCAGATAGAAAAATAAATTTCGACGGTGAACGGATGAAAAAATTGGTGAAACGCACCTTGCTTTATTAGTAGGTATAGATATAGATATAGATGTAGATTGGATACTGAACTTTGTGTTGGTGCCGTTGAGATTTATTAATTTAAAGTCGGGCTAAGGTCTTTTCTATAAAAGCAATTCGCTATAACTCGCAGGCCTGCCTCTAAACCCCACTCTCCTCTCTTGTCTCAAATCTACACTACATGGGCTCCGTGGCCACTGATGCAGATGTGTGTTATGGACAGATTTTGGTTTTCTCTTTTTCTTTGGTTCTTTCCAAACTTTTACAGAAAATATTTGTCGCTTCTAGTGTTCGCCGACTTTTAAAAGAGGTCAAATTTTTAAAATATGTTGACAAAAAATATATT
Source organism: Triticum dicoccoides (assembly GCF_002162155.2). Taxonomy (NCBI): domain Eukaryota; kingdom Viridiplantae; phylum Streptophyta; class Magnoliopsida; order Poales; family Poaceae; genus Triticum; species Triticum dicoccoides. The sequence goes on along the minus strand of NW_021257024.1, from coordinate 757 downwards.
CACGTAATATATAATAATGGTAATTTTTCAAAATAATCATCGACTTTAAAAATTATTCAAAATGATTATAAAGAATATAATGTTCACATTTTTAAAAAATGTCCTTTTTTACGATAAATTTGTTCTCAGTTTTTAAAGGTTGATATATTTCACAAAATATTCAAAGATATGTAAAAAAATTCATGAATATTAAAGATGACATCCAAATTAAAACAATGTTGATGCATGTCAAGAAAATTCTCAAACGTAGCTTGTATGTTTTCTATTTTTTATTTTCTTTTATTTTTAGCTTGTTTGTTTGTTGTCATTTTTCTTTTTCTATGTACATACGTATTCTTTTTTCTTCATTACCTGATTTTTTTCCCTTTTATTTATCATTTATTTTTCCTTTTTAAGGTTTACTTCCTTTTTCACTTCTTTGTTAATGTTTTTCCTTTCCTTTTATTTTATTATTTTATTTCCCTAGGTACCACACCATCATTGTAGCAAAACAAAGGAAAATGATAAGATCTTTCCTGCAACAGACAAGATGGAAGCAGGGCAAGCGGGCAAAGGAAGAGGATAAGATGTGGAAGAGGATTTGTGGCTCTCAGGTGCCACACACCCCTATATGAATATATCACTAAAAACATATTAAGAATTTATTTTTAAATCTGAATTTTTGGGATATGAAACATGGGTGCTTGTTGTACACCTGCGTTCAGATTCGGAAGGAACAGGTGTCCGTAGTAATGTCAGTAAAGAAGACAAAAAAAAA
>NW_021257023.1:0-7069 GCF_002162155.2 Triticum dicoccoides | reverse complement strand
GTTATGGAAATTTGCATCTAAGCTAGACTTCATCTCTTTGATAATTTCATTTTGATAAAAGCACAAGAGAGTAGTTGATTCAACCTAATCATCTAAAGGATGCCCAAATATGGTTTTCATTTTTTTCATAGGTATCTATAGCATCCCCTGCAAGAAAACCTTCTTCAAAAATAGAATCTAGACCTTGTTTGAACGAAGCAGGCAAGCCAACATAGAAACTTTTTAAGTAAACTTCAATTTGATATTATGGCACATAGCTAGCCCGAATCCTTAATAACCTATCCCAAGCATCTTTTAAAGATTCATCAAGCAAATAGAGAAAAATTCCGGAGTCATCTTCATCAAAATTATTTAAGCTCTCATTGGTGACCCTGGTGGGTCCTTCCATAGCATCATTGTTTATGAGCTTAGAGAGGATAGAGGGGTTATCCAAGGCACTAGAACCCGGGAGAAAACCCTTAGTTCTTTTTGATTCGGCCATGGCAACGGGAAGGCAAACAAAAAGGAGAGGAAGAGAAGATTGGGAAAGAAAGGGCGAATAAAACAGTAAGGGTGAAGTGGGGGAGAGGAAAACGACAGGCAAATGGCAAATAATGTAAATGCGAGGGAGATGAGTTTGTGATGGGTACTTGGTATGTCTTGACTTGAGCGAAGACCTCCCCGACAACGGTGCCAGAAATCATTCTTGCTACGTCTTGAGCTTGCGTTGGTTTTCCTTGAAGAGGAAAGGGTGATGCAGCAGAGTAGCGTAAGTATTCCCCCAGTTTTTGAGAACCAAGGTACCAATCCAGTAGGAGGCTCCTCAAAAGTCCCACGCACCGACACAAACAAACAAAGAACTCGCAACCAACACAATAAAGGGGTTGTCAATCCCTTCATGGCCACTTGCGAAAGTGAGATCTGCTAGAGATAGTATGATAAGATAAATATATTTTTGGTATTTTATAATATAGATGCAAAAAGTAAAGATGAAAATAAAAGTAGATTGGAAGCAAATATGATAAGAGATAGACCCAGGGGCCATAGGTTTCACTAGAGGCTTCTCTCGAGATAGCATAAGTATTACGGTGGGTGAACAAATTACTGTCGAGCAATTGATAGAAAAGCGAATAATTATGAGATTTTCTAGGCATGATGATGTATATAGGCATCACGTCCACAACAAGTAGACCGACTCCTGCCTGCATTTACTACTATTACTCCACACATCGACCGACTCCTGCCTACATATAGATATTAAGTTCACAAAGAACAGAGTAACGCATTAAGCAAGATGACATGATGTAGAGGGATAAACTCAAGCAATATGATATAAACCCCATCTTTTTATCCTCGATGGCAACAATACAATACGTGCCCTGCAACCCTTTCTGCCACTGGGTAAGGACATCGCAAGATTGAACCCAAAGCTAAGCACTTTTCCCATGGCAAGAAAGATCAATCTAGTAGGCCAAACCAAACTGATAATTCGAAGAGACTTGCAAAGATAACTTAATCATACATAAAAGAATTCAGAGAAGATCCAAATATTATTCATAGATAAACTTGATCATAAACCCACAATTCATCGGATCTCGACAAACACACCGCAAAAAGAGATTACATCAAATAGATCTCCACGAGAGAGGGGGAGAACATTGTATTGAGATCCAAAAAGAGAGAATAAGCCATCTAGCTAATAACTATGGACCTGTAGGTCTGTGGTAAACTACTCACAACTCATCAAAAGGGCTATGGTGTTGATGTAGAAGCCCTCCGTGGTCGATTCCCCCTCCGGCAGAGTGCCGGCGAAGGCTCCAAGATGAGATCTCGCGGATACAGAAGGTTACGGCGGTGGAAATTGTGTTTCGGGTGCTCCCTGGATGTTTTCGTGGTACGTAGGCTTATATAGGAGGAATAAGTACGTCGGTGGACGCCAGAGGGGCCCACAAGACAGGGGGTGCGCCCTATAGGGGGGGCCCTCCTATCTCGTGGAGGCCTCAGATGCTTCTTGACTTGCACTCCAAGTCCTCTGGATCACGTTCGTTCCAAAAATCACGCTCCCAAAGGTTTCATTCCGTTTGGACTCCGTTTGATATTCCTTTTCTTCGAAATACCGAAATAGGCAAAAGAACAGCAATACGGGCTGGGCCTCCGGTTAGTAGGTTAGTCCCAATAATGATATAAATGTGTAAAATAAAGCCCATAAATATCCAAAAGGGGTAATATAATAGCATGTAACGATCAAAAATTATAGATACGTTGGAGACGTATCAACTACCCAGGACCCGACGAGGCAATAATGCGATCTGGGTCATAGTGGATACATTAACCAAGGTAGCCCACTTCCTCCCAGTCAAAACCTCATACCGAGCAGATGAGCTTGCCCGACTGTATGTATCAAGGATTGTCAGTTTGCATGGAGTTTCCTGAACCATCACTTCTGAATGAGGTTCGCTTTTCACCTCTGCTTTCTGGTCCCATCTCCATCAGGCCCTCGGAACGGAATTGAGATACAGTACCGCTTATCATCCTCAGACGGATGGGCAAACAGAAAGAGTAAATCAGATACTCGAAGATATTCTCCGAGCCTGTGTTTTGGCCCAAGGATCCCAATGGGAAGATTGCTTGTCGTACGCCGAGTTCTTGTATAACAATAGGTTCCAGACCAGTTTAAAGATGTCACCATATGAAGCGCTGTATGGCCGTAAGTGCCGCACTCCATTAAATTGGTCTCAAACCAGAGATAGCCGTATTTTCGGAACAGATCTCATGCTGGAAGCCGAAAAGCAAGTCAAGGAAATTTGAGACAGATTACAACTGGCCAAATCGCAACAGAAAAGTTATTACGATGCAAAGCACCGGCAGATCAGTTTTGAACCCGGAGAAATGTCTACCTTCGAGTCACGCCCATGAAAGGAATAAAAAGGTTCCAAACCCGTGGAAAATTGGCACCCAGGTTTATTGGTCCATTTCCCGTTATGATACGAGTAGGTGATGTGGCATATCAGTTGGAACTGCCCCCTGAACTGTCAGACGTGCACAACGTGTACCACGTTTCACAACTGCGATGGTGCATCTCACCACCCGAGAAAAAGACCGATTTGGCAGAGATACAGCTAGCAAAGGACTTGACCTACGAAGAGAGGCTAGTGAAAATTTTGGATCAGATGGAAAGGGTCACTCGCAGTAAGTCATGAAAGTTTTACAAGGTTCAATGGATGCATCATACCGAGTCAGAATCAACCTGGGAATCAGAAGAATTTCTAAGGGCATGCTATCCAGAATGGTTTTCCCAAGCAACTGAATCTCGAGGACGAGATTCATTCTATGTGGGGGAGGTTTGTGACAGCCTGGTTTTTCCCTCTTTTCTTTGCTTGATTTTCAGCTGAGTTGATTTTGGATTTGGAATTTTGAATCATTTCATTTGGACTTAACCACTTGGGTATCCCTTGATTTTGACCCAAGTGTTCCCTCTCCTCCTCAAAGCCATCATTTCACCCCTAGCCAATCCAACAATATTGCTTGGAATATTTTTCTTAAATGAAAAATATTCATTTTGATCTCCAAAACCCTAGCTAACTCATTGAGCTCCAAAGCAACCCTAATTTTTTCTTTCCCCAAAAATCCTGAGAAAAATCCCAATTATTCTTTGGACCCTAGGGCACATTTCTGAGCAAAAATATTTCACCACTCTTTGGAATATTTTGGCTACATAAAATTAAATCACTTCTAGGCTGAAATGGTAGTTTCTACATCAACTACCTTTTTACTAGCTCCAATGTAGCTGGTTTTCCCTGAGCTTATTTACCTTAGTAAGAGATAGTATAACCCCAAAGCTTAGCCCTTGAATCCCTGTGGTTTGACCATAGTAACTCCCCAAAGTTTGTGTCCAGTAACTTAACCTCATCACCATTTTACTTCTACAACACCTGGAACCAAACCGAGCCCTGGTAACACCTCAGTTTACTAAGGACTACACGCCAGACATCCTTGTTAGTGCATAGGTGGCCTGATGTCACGGTCCACGCGGTGACCGCGTTCGTCCGAGCGTGCTGGCATGCAAAATGTGCACTTTGCGCGTTGCCAGTGCCTCTGTTGAGCGCGTGCTCGCTGCTCGGCCAGCCAGAGTGTGCCACCCCTCGCCACCATCCTTGTCTCCACCTCCATAACTCCACCCTGCCGCTCGCCGACGCCAGAGCTTGCTGCAACGAGCACGGGCACGGTCCAGCCAATGGCACAGTGCATGCGCACTGTGTTCGTCTCTTTCCCCCTCGTTCATGTGCTCGTCCGCACCCGCGTACAGTGGCTGCGTGACCTCCATCGCCTTCTCCATCGCTCTCTGGCACCGTTCGTCGCCAGGCGCCGGGGCAGGTGTCCTCCGGCGGAGCCTGAGCCCTCCTCACCGCCCCGCCTATAAAAGCCCCTCTCCGCAGCCTCCTGGAGCATCGCAAACCACTCCCACTCCCTCCTAGAGCCATTAGAAGCCGCAGCCCGGCCGGGCAGGCCGCGGGCTGCCGTCCGGAGCCGAGCTCGCCGGCGATCCCCCCTGGATCGTTCCCGCAGCTCCGGCCCCTCCCAAGCCAAGGCGACCCCGCCAAGGCCTCCGCCTCACCTCCGTGAAGCCAATGCACCTAGCTAGAGCCCCTGGAGCTGCCCCAACCCGTCATCTTCTTCAACTCCGGCAACTTCCACCCTCTGTCACCACTGGAGAGGTCAAATCCGACACCGTCCGGCCACCTTTAGCCATGCTACGGGTACGGGCAGGTGCGCAATCGTCTTCTCCGTCGATCCCTCCCTCTCGTTCGCCTCCAAGAAGTCTCAACATCGGCATGAGCTCCGGCGAAGCACCGTTCCTCTCTGTTTCCCTCTCCCCTCCCTCCGGCCTAACTAGCGGGGCCCGCTAGTCAGCCACTCATTACGCGCGCAAAGCGGTATGAGTGGTGGCACCCCGGGAGATTACGCCTTCGACGTCACCCCCCTCTGTTTATTATTTCAAATTCATTTAAATTCCAGGAGACTTCAAATGGCCATAAGATTTTATCTACAAGTCCAAATGCAGTGATTCTTTTTGCATCGTGTTCTGTGTCCAAAAATCTAACATCACCCAAAAGATGGGATTTTTCCTTGCTGTCTAGATTTTCTGGCAATTTTCAGAATGTTTCTTGATATTTTCCTTTTGTGGTTTTGAATATTTTCAGCAGAGCCAGCTTGTCTTGAGGATCACCAGGAGATTTGTGAACCTCATCAGTACTAAGGCAAGCCACAGTAACATTTTCATGGTGCCACTTCAATATTTATGATTTTCATACTTGAATTTATGCATTTTGATGCATTTAAGTTAGATATATAATAAATATATTATGTTATATGCTTGATGTGTTGAAATACTTGAACTTCAGAATGTTTGAAGTAAATATTGTTGGCAAGATAAGGAGAACTTAGTTGCAAGTAATAAATAAATAATATGGTCATTAGTAGTTTAAATATTATTTTGCATGATGAATACTGATGAGAATGCTAGAAATGGTTTTGGTATAAGTAAAGTGAGATTTTAACCAGAATAATAGCATGTGTTGATGATGGCTCCGTAGGAGCATGGTTGATGCAGTTATTTGCATGGCTATGTGATGCATATGTTAAGTGATGCATAGTATGGCAGTATGACACCGGTTATTTTCACATTAAGTTGAACCTGATTAATAATTCAACTTGAACATGTTGTTGACCGGGTCGTGGTGCCGCTGAAACGAGTCTTTCCCAGTGCAACCACATTTGCCGGTATGGGACGGCCTTAATGTGTTTCATTGTCATGCCTCTGGTCAGTGCCTGCATTTAGGGAAGGCTATGGGCGTGCTGTACCCTGGCCCGGTAGGCAAGCATAACCTTGTGAGGCCGTTGTTAAGTTAATTTTGGTACCGGGTCCCAGAGTGGATCGTGGCCACGATGGTGGTCGAGGTGTCTGGAGGTAGACACGGGGCCGCCCAGGACTATCCCATTGGGGTCTGAGCCGGAAGGGCCGGGAGAGTGTCATGACTATGAAATGGTTTCGTTGGAACGCTGTTTGTCCACCCGAATTGTAGTGCGAGGCCATGGGTTCCGTAGTGTGGGTATAGTGTACTAACCTCTGCAGAGTGTTTTTAAACTATCGATAGCCGAGTCCACGGTTACGGACACACTCAAAAGTAGGGTACACCATGGGTCAACACTTAATAAATATGCACACTAATTTGCACTAAGGATGGCAGTGAGGCCATCATGTTGAGTGGGCCAGGAGTTGGTCGGGTTGTGATCGCCGTAAGGATCACGGGCCACGAGTTGGTCGGGTTGTGATCGCCGTAAGGATCACGAGTGTGTTTTTGGTATTATTATGTTTATTGGTCACATCTGGTAAGCCAGTCAGGAGAATGAGTACCTGTTGAGCATAGTGGCAGCATGTTGGATTTATGGTTGCATTGTTGTTTAATTGGTTAAATATCATGATATTGTATGTCATCATGTTTATGCTTATTGTGAGCTTGCAAGTATATTCAATGTACTGACCTGGCGTGTCATGCTAGATTTCAGGAAAGTCCCGTTGGAAAGGAGTGTTGTCCGAGTCTAGACCGTGTCCATGTTGGTGTCCTTGTGCTATGGAGTCCCGCTACGACGTTGTTCCGCTGCCGAGTAGTTGTCATGATCGAGGCCCCTTTATGTTCACTAAATAATGTACATATTGTTCAGCCGCACCGTGTAAATATTAGCGAGGCCACTGGTCAGCCGTTAGCGAGGCCATTGGTGGTCAGCCGCACTATGTTCACTATGTGTAGTTCTCCCCCTTGACTGGCTCCTGGTCATCGTGCTGCCACGCATGGTAGCCGCTGATAGACACTACACATCGCCTCCTAACCTCAAGCCACAGCAGATCCCACTTAGTCGGCCTGTCGAACCGAAGAACGAGGGCATCGTGATCATAGCACCTTCGTCGGGCCATCGTCATCTGCCCGACGACCACCGCTTCGAGGCCGCTGCCCTGAGATCAAGCTATGCCTCATGCACGACCAACGTCTAGGGCCACAACCGCGCTCCAGGCGGAGATCTCCCACTAGGA
>NW_021257022.1:0-425 GCF_002162155.2 Triticum dicoccoides | reverse complement strand
AAAACTGTGAGTGTTGATGACCGACACATCAGCGCACCTTGGGGTTCAACTACTATGGAAATCGCTCCGGAACCCCAAAACGGTGAGTAATAGTCCAAGATACGGGCCAGAATCAGCCAAAACTGTGACTGTTGATGACCAATACATAAGCGCACCTTGGGGGTTCAACAACTATGCGAATCGCTTCGGGGCCCCAAAATGGTGAGTAATAGTCCAAGAAACGGGCCAGAAACGGCCAAAACCGTGAGTGTTAATGACCGACACATAAGCACACCTTGGGGTTCAACAACTATGGAAATCGCTATGGGACCCCAAAGAAGTGAGTAATAATCCAAGAAACAGGCCAGAATCGGCGAAAACTATGAGTGTTGATGACCGACACATAAGTGCACCTTGGGGTTCAGCAACTATGGAAATCGCTTCGG
>NW_021257021.1:0-1165 GCF_002162155.2 Triticum dicoccoides | reverse complement strand
TGAGGAGCACCTTGTTGAGGCAGCTGAATCCGCGCCCTCGCAGCTCATAAAGCTCCTGGAAGACAACAATGAAATCATGCTGGATAGTGGGCTAACAAGCGCGGAGGAACTCGGCGGTGAATCCGTCGGGGCCAGGGGCCTTGCGCGCAGGTAGGTGCACCACAGCGTTCCATATCTCCTCGGCGTTGAATGGGGCCTCGAGGTCATCCAAGTTGATTGGCGTGATCAGCGCCTCAAGCTCCAGAGCGCACTCGTGGGGTGGCGCGCAGCACTGGATCCCGTCGAAATATGCATGCGCCATGGCGGCCATGTCACAGGGGTCCGTAACCGCGTGCCCGTCGACCACAAGGCTGTGGATTCTGCTCTTCTGTCGTCGATACATGCACTATCGATGGAAGAAGGACGTGTTGGCGTCCCCGTCCTTGAGCGAGGCGAGACGGGAGTGCTGCCGGGCAATAGTTCGCTCGAGCGAGGCGAGTCCGAGATAGGAGGCCTTGATTTGTCGGCGCAGTCAGTCCTCGTGGGGAGACAAGACTCTGTGATCTTGCGCGGTGTCGAACTTGAGGAGGAGCTCCCGAGAGATCGCAAGCTTTAGGCGCACATTTCCCACGGTTTTGGTGCTCCAGCTCGTGAGCCCACGCGCGGTAGCTTGCATGCGCAACATGAGGCGGCGAAAGGGGTCGGCGTCAATCACGGATTGCCAAGCCGCCTCCACGGTGTTATGGAATCCGTCCATGCGCGTCCAGAAGTCCTCGAAACGGAAGCGGCGATGCGCCGGCGGCACCGGCGAGCAATCGAGCAGCAAGGGGCTGTGGTCGAAGACGACCGAGGCGAGGCAACGGAGGTGGCATTCACCATGCAAACTCCTCCCAGTCGCCGGTGCAAAGGACACGGTCGAGGTGGACCAGCGTCGGGGGTGACTGCTCGTTTGACCACGTGTAGCGGCGGCCATTGAGATAAACCTCCTTGAGCACCAAGTCGTTGAGGGTGTGCCGGAAGCGGCCCATCATGCGTCGGTTTACATTCCCGTTGCTCTTATCTTCGTCGCGTTATATGAGGTTGAAATCCCCGCAAATCATCCAAGGCCCATGGCAGTTCATGCGTATGTCGCGGAGCTCCTGCAGGAAGGCGATCTTGGCCTCGTCCGGCTGCGGTCTGTAGACCA
>NW_021257020.1:0-677 GCF_002162155.2 Triticum dicoccoides | reverse complement strand
TCTGTTAAAAACCAAATCGTTCCTGCAGTCCATATAGCCCATAATAAAGCACATACGCCTACACGAATGTGTCTTGCTGTTTCTACGTCAACTCCATTTAGCCACGTACCAAATAACGTGTGGATGCTAGTAGGAGGAGCAATGTTAAACACTATATGGACATACTGCCATAAAATTTTGGCCATTGGGCACTCAAGAAAGAGGTGTTCGATAGATTCATCATGATCACATAAGCTACATCTTCGAGATCCTGACCAGTTACATTTTGCCAAATAGTACTTAATGAGAATGACTTGTTTGAAGGAAATATGCCCTAGAGGCAATAATAAAGTTATTATTTATTTCCTTATTTCATGATAAATGTTTATTATTCATGCTAGAATTGTATTAACCGGAAACATAATACATGTGTGAATACATAGACAAACATAGTGTCACTAGTATGCCTCTACTTGACTAGCTCGTTAATCAAAGATGGTTAAGTTTCCAAACCATAGACATGAGTTGTCATTTGATTAATGGGATCACATCATTAGGAGAATGGTGTGATTGACATGACCCATTCCGTTAGCTTAGCACTTGATCGTTTAGTATGTTGCTATTGCTTTCTTCATGACTTATACATGTTCCTACAACTATGAGATTATGCAACTCCCGTTTACCGGACGAACACTTTG
>NW_021257019.1:0-1518 GCF_002162155.2 Triticum dicoccoides | reverse complement strand
AATCAAATAATAAACGTGACATGATATGGCCAATATCACATAGCTCCTTTGATCTCCATCTTGGGGCTCCATGATCATCTTGTCACCGGCTTGACACCATGATCTCCATCATCATGATCTCCATCATCGTGTCTCCATGAAGTTGCTCGCCAACTATTACTTCTACTACTATGGCTAACGCGTTTAGCAATAAAGTAAAGTAATTTACATGGCGTTTCTTGATGACACGCAGGTCATATAAAAGAATAAAGACAACTCCTATGGCTCCTGCCGGTTGTCATACTCATCGACATGCAAGTCGTGAATCCTATTACAATAGCATGAACATCTCATACATCACATATAGATCATTCATCATTCATCACAACTTTGGCCATATCATATCACAAACCACTTGCTGCAAAAACAAGTTAGACGTCCTCTAATTGTTGTTGCAAGTTTTACGTGGCTGAATTTAGGGTTCTAGCAAGAACGTTTTCTTACCTACGTTAAAGCCACAACGTGATTTGTCAACTTCTATTTACCCTTCATAAGGACCCTGTTCATCGATTCCGCTCCAACTAAAGTAGGAGAGACAGACACCCGCCAGCCACCTTATGCAACTAGTGCATGTTAGTCGGTGGAACCGGTCTCACGTAAGCGTACGTGTAAGCTTGGTCCGGGCCGCTTCATCCCACAATACCGCTGAAGCAAGAAAGGACTAGTAACGGCAAGAAAGTTGACAAATCTACGCCCACAACAAATTGTGTTCTACTCGCGCAAGAAGAACTACGCATAGACCTAGCTCATGATGCCACTGTTGGGGAACGTTGCAGAAAACAAAAAATTTCCTACTCGTTTCACCAAGATCATCTAGGAGTTCATCTAGCAACGAGTGATTAGATGCATCTACATACCTTTGTAGATCGCGAGCGGAAGCGTTCAAAAGAACGGTGATGATGTAGTCGTACTCGACGTGATCCAAATCACCGATGACCAGCGCCGAACGGACGGCACCTCCGCGTTCAACACACGTACGGAACAGCCACGTCTCCTCCTTCTTGATCCAGCAAGGGAGGGAGGAGAGGTTGAGGGAGATGGCACCAGCAGCAGCTCGACGGCGTGGTGTTGATGGAGCTGCAGTACTCCGGCAGAGCTTCGCTAAGCACTATGGAGGTTGAGGAGGTGTTGGGGAGGGAGAAGGAGGCAACCAAAGGCCGAGGCGTTCAGGTATGAAGTCCCTCCTCTCCCCCCACTATATATAGGGGTGCCAAGGGGGGGTGGTGCGCAGCCTAGGAGATCCAATCTCCTATGGCCGGCGGCCAAGGGGAGGTTTCCCTCCCCCCCAAGGCACCTAGGAGGTGCCTTACCCTCCTAGGACTCTTGCCCCCTTAAACCCTAGGCGCATGGGCCTATGTGGGGCTGGTGCCCTTGGCCCATTAGGCCAAGGCGCACCCCCTTACAGCCCATGTGGCCCCCCGGGACAGGTGGACCCACCCGGTGGACCCCCGGGACCCTTCCGGTGGTCCCGGTACAATA
>NW_021257018.1:0-1538 GCF_002162155.2 Triticum dicoccoides | reverse complement strand
TTTCAGTCGTCCGGTGAGACAAAGCCTGTTCACATTCACCCGACCGACCCCGATGCAGCTCCGACCCACATCTCCACAACACTCGACCCGAAATAGGAAGAAGCGCTCATCCAGTTCCTCCGTGAGAACTGGGACATTTTTGCATGGAAGCCCGCTGACATGCCAGGTGTTCCCAGGGGACTGGCTGAGCATCGCCTAAGAGTCGACTCATCTGCAAAACCAGTCAAAGAGCATCTTCGGCGGTCCGCCGTCCAGAAGAGAAAAGCCATTGGTGAGGAAGTGGCTCGACTGTTGGCGGCAGGATTTATCCGAGAGATATACCACTCCGAGTGGCTCGCTAATGTCGTCATGGTTCCTAAGAAGGACAAATCGCTCCGAATGTGCATTGATTTCAAGCACATCAACCGGGCCTGCCCGAAATATCATTTTCCTCTCCCTCGCATAGATCAAATTGTTGACTCGACCGCGGGATGCGAGAGACTGTCTTTTCTAGACGCCTACTCCGGGTACCACCAGATCCGTCTGTACGGACCCGACGAGGTAAAAACAGCTTTCATCACTCCATTCGGGTGCTTCTGCTATATCACCATGCCACTCGGCCTCAAGAATGCCGGAGCCACATTTATGCGAATGATTTAGAAGTGTCTACTCACTCAAATCAGTCGGAATGTGGAAGCGTATATGGATGATATCGTCGTCAAGTCACGAAAAGGTTCCGACCTGCTCGCTGACCTCGCCGAAACATTTGCCAACCTCAGAAGGTATGATATCAAGCTCAATCCATCAAAGTGCACATTTGGAGTTCCTGGTGGCAAGTTACTCAGTTTTCTCATTTCCGAGCGAGGAATCGACGCTAATCCAGAGAAGATCAGCACTATTCTCCGAATGAAACGCCCTGTGCGAGTGCACGATGTCCAGAAGCTTACTGGATGCTTAGCCGCATTAAGTCGATTCATCTCACGACTCGGTGAAAAGGCATTGCCTCTTTACCGACTGATGAAGAAGGCAGACAAGTTCGAGTGGACTCCAGAAGCTGATGCAGCGTTTGCCGAGCTAAAAGCTCTGCTCTCCACCCAGCCGGTGCTTGCCGCTCCAATCAGCAAAGAGCCTCTGTTGCTTTATATCGCAGCCACAGGACAAGTCGTCAGTACTGTGCTTACGGTCGAGCGGGAAGAAGAAGGAAAAGCTCTCAAAGTTCAGCGCCCAGTGTATTATTTGTCTGAAGTCTTGACTCCATCCAAGCAGAGATATCCTCATTATCAGAAGCTTGTGTATGGAATATACATGACCACAAAGAAGGTTGCTCATTATTTCTCTGATCATTCCATCACAGTCGTCAGCGACGCTCCACTATCAGAGATTTTGCACAACAGAGATGCAACTGGTCGAGTGGCTAAATGGGCGATTGAACTTCTTCCCCTTGATATCAAGTTTGAGGCAAAGAAAGCCATTAAGTCCCAGGCAATAGCAGATTTCCTCGCCGAGTGGATTGAATAGCAGCAGCCGACTGAAGTTCACTCGGAGCATTGGACCATGTT
>NW_021257017.1:0-431 GCF_002162155.2 Triticum dicoccoides | reverse complement strand
TCGCGGTAGCGACGACGGACGCCGAGACGAGCACGTGACACCATTGCCACCCTGTCTTAGCGTAACGCGAGTCGAGGCAGGCGTTGTCGCGGTAGCGACGACAGAGGCCGAGACGAGCACGTGACAGTACTGCAACCCTGTCTTAGCATAAGCGGGTCGAGGCGGACGTCGTCGCGGTAGCGACGATGGACGCCGAGACGAGCACGTGACACTAGTGCCTCCCTGTCTTAGCGTAACGCGAGTCGAGGCGGACGTCGTCGCGGTAGCAATGATGGACGCCAAAACGAGCACGTGACACCACTGCCTCCCTGTCTTAGCGTAACGCGAGTCGAGGCGGACGTCGTCGCGGTAGCGACGACGGCCGCCTAGACGAGCACGTGACACCACTGCCTCCCAGTCTTAGCGTAATGCGAGTCGAGGCGGACGTCGTC
>NW_021257016.1:0-815 GCF_002162155.2 Triticum dicoccoides | reverse complement strand
CTGTCTCGCGGGAGGACAAGGTCTTCCAACAGCCCCCCGGAGCCACAGCAGGGTCTTCGACGATGTTGAGGCTGGACCGGAACTCTGTGAAGACGGCAGTCGGCAGCCCCTTGGTGAATATGTCGGCGAACTGGGACGTCGAGGGCACGTGTAGAACACGCACATCGCCAAAGGACACGCACTCGCGGACGAAGTGGAGGTCGATCTCCACGTGCTTGGTGCGCTGGTGCTGTACTGGGTTGTAGGAGAGGTACATGGCGCTGACGTTGTCGCAGTAGACGATCGTCGCGCTCGCTGGCAGCCGGTGCAGTTCACGGAGAAGCTGACGAAGCCAGCAAGTGTCAGCCACGGCGTGCGCCACCGCGCGGTACTCCGCCTCCGCGCTGGAGTGCGACACCGTGTGCTGCCTCTTAGATGACCAAGAGACGAGATTGTCACCAAGGAAGACGCAGAAGCCGGATGTAGAACGCCGTGTATCCGGGCACCCGGCCCAGTCGGCGTCGCAGTAAGCCACGAGGTTGGTGCTGCTGCTGCCTCGCCGGAGGCGGAGCCCGAGGTGAGCGGAGCCGCGCACGTACCGCAACACGCGCTTGAGAAGAGTGAAGTGAGCCTCGCGTGGATCATGCATGAACAAGCAGAGTTGCTGCACGGCATAGGCGAGGTCTGGCCGTGTCAATGTCAGGTACTGCAGGGCGCCGGCCAAACTCCGGTACAGCGCGGGGTCGGAGACAGGAGCGCCGGCGAGTGATGAGAGTTTGCTTTTGGTGTCGGCTGGTGTTGAGACGGGCTTGCAGTTGAGCATGGCGGCGCGGTCG
>NW_021257015.1:0-865 GCF_002162155.2 Triticum dicoccoides | reverse complement strand
AGCCTGGGCTGAAGAGAAGACTACCTTGACCCAACGAGCTGACAAAGCAGAAACCACTCTTGAAAAGGTGACCAAGGAATTGTTTGGCTTAAAACACCATGTATCTCAGATGGTCACAACAATCTTTGGTAAGTCGCCCTGCAAGCGTCAAATATTAAACTTTTCTCATGATCATATGAACCATCATGAACTCACCTGATATTGTTATGTAGGCCCCAGGAGCTCAAATCTCAATCAAGACATGCTGGTCAAAATGAAGGCGGTTTATACGCTCGTAGAGCAACTTTACACCGGATCTCAGCATGCTTTAGCCATTGTTGCTTTGTCAAATGAAGTCCCCACACTCCTGGTGGATGTTCTTAAGAATCTTTCAGTGTTGCCCCAGCAATTCAATGAACTTAGGTGATCGTCTACGAGAGTCGGAGCCGTGGCTGCCCTAAGCCGGGCTAAAGCTTGGCTACCGGAATTAGACCCGGCCGACATCGCCATTGGGTATCCCATCCTTAAAGAAGATGGCACTTCATTTGAATAGGAAGACTTCGCTGCTTGTGTGAAGGAAATACGCCCTGTGGCCACCCTGATTGCCGATGAGGCGGATCTCACGAAGTACCAGCCGGGTTATGATGCAGAGAACCGGAGGATCCCAACGCCACATTATAAAGTGACAAGCCTGATTCCACCAATTCGTAAGCTTAGCTTCGCCCCTGAAGTTACCCCGGCCGGACTAATTGATGATGAAGCTGGATTTGAAGCTTTGAATGGCATTGGCTGGTCGTCATCAACCTTCCAGGACCGGGAACAGGACAACGAAGCGGAGAGGGTTGATCCGGAAGCTTCTGGTCATCAAGACAATTGATCCGCCGGG
>NW_021257014.1:0-408 GCF_002162155.2 Triticum dicoccoides | reverse complement strand
ACAGTGGTACCTCCACAGCACCTGCTGGTACCTTGCCGCCCGCAGTGCAGCTTCACGGCGGCGTTCCTCCCCCAGCATGAGGTCCATCCTCCGTGTGGCGTCCTGCTACATCTCATCAAACGCCAGGACTCGTGCGGAGCGATGCATGACCTCGTGAGGGAGAACCGCTTCTGCTCCGTAGACGAGGAAGAATGGGGTCTCACCCGTTGGCTTGAAAGAGGTGGTGCGGATGGACCACAACATGGACTGGAGCTCGTCGTGCCAGCCCCTGCCGCAGGCTTTGAGCTTCTTCTTGAAGGTCCTGGTCATGAGGCCTCTCAAGACCTCTGCGTTGGCGCGTTCGGCTTGACCATTGCTCCGGGGGTGCGCTACCGAAGCGTAGCAGATCTACGTTCCAAGGTTAGCACA
>NW_021257013.1:0-995 GCF_002162155.2 Triticum dicoccoides | reverse complement strand
AGGTCGGCCTGCAGAAAAGTTAGTTCGCCCCAATGCTTGTCGATCCTGCACTTCACGTTCAGCTTTACAAGCAAGATGGAATAAACGAGTGATATTAGTATACTCCTTATAGTCTAGAATGGTCTGAATCTCTCTATTTAATCCACCCAGAAAACGTGCAAGCATAGCTTCATTCTCCTCAACAATACCACATCTAATCATGCCAGTTTGTAATTCCTGATAATATTCTTCTACAGAATTTTTTCCTTGTCTTAAGCGCTGTAATTTTTGAAGCAATTCACGTTGATAATATGGTGGAACCCAACGCGTACGCATAGCAGTTTTCAAAGCAGCCCAAGTAGTTGGAATAGGATACAATCTACAATGTTCAGACCACCATACACATGCAAAACTAGTGAAAGCACAAACAGCAGCAACAACTCGTCTCTCCTCAGGATATTGTAAACATGTAAATCGTTGTTCAGTTTCTAACTCCCAAGTAAGATATATATCAGGAACATATCTACCCTCAAATGGTGGAATATTCAATTTTAGTGTAGGAATATGGACATCATCTCGTACCTGAGGTGGTGGTGCAGGCCTACCATTACGAATATATACCTGAGGTCGACCTGCTGGTGGTGGTGCTGGTGGCTGCTCGTAGATCTGATTTTGATCAACCTCATCCTCATAATCGCCCGCATACTCATCATCCTCCTGGGTACGAGCAACAGCAGTAGCAGGAGCCACAGAAGTATCAACAGCAGCACCAACAGTTTGGCCAAACGCAAGAGGAACACGGCTCGCTCGGCGAAGGTCTATTTCGCGACGTGGAGGTAGACGTTGTTGTTGTTGTTGGAGAGGTGCGTTAGGTGCAGCGGGTGGTGGTGGTGGAAGACGCGCGAGCAATTCATTAAATCTGTTATCGAGCTTTGTTTCGAACGTCTTCTCAAGGCCAGTGATCTTCTCCATGGCCTCTTCAAAATTGTTCAGCACATCTTGCACCTGTTCAGTCA
>NW_021257012.1:0-1730 GCF_002162155.2 Triticum dicoccoides | reverse complement strand
GTGCCAATTTTTGAGGATTTTTTATGGACCAAAAGAAGACCACGGAGCATCGGAGTTGGGCTAGAAGAGTCCCGGGCTGCCCACGAGAGTGGGGGCGCGCCCCCTATCTCGTGGACAGCCCGGAGACCCCCCTAACGTGAAACCAACGCCAAATATTCCTATAAATACAGAAACCTTCGGGAATTGACCTAGATCAAAAGTTTCGCCGCCGCAAGCCTCTGTAGACATGAGAAATCAATCCAGGCCCTCTCCGGCACCCTACCGGAGGGGGCCATCATCACCGGAGGCCATGGAGGAGGATCTCGGAGGGGCCATCATCACCATGAAGGCCAAGGACCAGAGGGGGAAAGCCATGGAGGAGGAAGCACAAGGGGGAGAACCTCTCCTCCTCTCTCTTGGTGGCACCGGAGTGCCATCGGGAGGGGAATCATCGCCGCGGTGATCGTCTTCATCAACATCACCATCGTCATCACCATCCTCATCTCTTTTACGCGGTCCACTCTCCCGCACCCCGCTGTAATCCCTACTTGAACATGGTGCTTTATGCCACATATTATGATCCAATGATGTGTTGCCATCCTATGATGTTTTGAGTAGATATCTTTTGTCTTTGGGTTGATTGATGATTTAGATTGGTATGAGTTGTATGTTTTACTTTGATGTTGTCCTATGGTGCCCTCTGTATCGCGCAAGCATGAGGGATTCCTGCTGTAGGGTGTTGCAATACGTTCATGATTCGCTTATAGTGGGTTGCGTGAGTGACTGAAACACAAACCGAGTAAGTAGGTTGTTGCGTATGGGAATAAAGAGGACTTGATGCTTTAATGCTATGGTTGGGTTTTACCTTAATGATCTTTAGTAGTTGCGGATGCTTGCTAGAGTTCCAATCATAAGTGCATATGATCCAAGAAGAGAAAGTATGTTAGCTTATGCCTCTCCCTCATATGAAACTGCAATAGTGATTATCGGTCTTGTTAACAATTGCCTAGGACAATTCCGCACACCGATCCACCATTATTCCACACTCGCTATTTATAATATTTAGTATTATTTACTAACTTTATGACAACAGCACCTACTTTTATGTTTTAGCTCTCCGATATCATACAAAGTTATCCTGTATATACCCACAACATAGTTTTATTTCTCGTTGCTAGTTGGAAGCAAATGTTCGGTGCATGTAGAGTCGTATCAGTGGCAGATAGGGCTTGAGAGAATATTGATCTTACCTTTAGCTCTTTGTGGGTTCTACACTCCATATTTATCACTTCCACCTTTGGGAATTGCTACGATGATTCCCTGCACTTGGGGATTATCAAGCTCTTTTCTGGCGCCGTTGCCGGGGAGTGATAGCGTGGGGTTGATATTCTCGTGTGTGCTTGTTTGCTTTCTTCACTAAGTAGATTTTATTTTCCCTTTTTGTTTCTGTTTAGTTGTGGATGAAACATACACAAAAATTAAAAAGAATGAAAATACCAAAAAAGAATTACTTGCCTGTCATGCCTAAAAAAGTTTTTCAAAAAGAGAAGTGATTGGAAAGTTATGCATTGAAGAAGTGAGGGTCGACCTTGAGCACTTGAGTTCATGCTCACGGAAACAATGTAGAATTTTTCATGAAAGTTTCTCTGTAAATAATTATACCCTTGTATATATCCTTTTTAATATAAAAATAGTGTGCCAAGCTTTGGTTTTAGTATGATAAGATTGCTTGCTTACTATGTGCAGAAAAA
>NW_021257011.1:0-1059 GCF_002162155.2 Triticum dicoccoides | reverse complement strand
GTGGAGAGCTGGTTCGTCGAGCCCCGGCGAGAGAAGAAAACGAGCCCAACACCAACAACCCGGTCGTGCTGTTTGGACAACCGATCGAGACCCCGAGATCTGCCCCAGCCATCGGCCAAGGTGCTGCGATAACCCCAGAAGTGCTTCGTAGCATATTGGGAGCACACTCCAACGGGGTTGTGGCCAACAATCCCCGCAATGGTCATTCTCACTACCCCGACCCTGCAGTTCCTCCGCCATCTCCGACTAATCCCGGCAGAGAGACACGTGGAGAAGCCTCGACATCCGCCAGGCACGCCCGTTTAGACATAAACGAGGTAGACTGAGCCGTATGAGTAGTACCAAGTTTCAATGTATCCTCGCTTTGTAATCATGCGACCGCATATATTAACGCAGCCTGTCTTTGTGCCTCTGTTTTAATAATAGCCTTGCATGTTTGGTCAGCGCATAGCTGCATATTCTTCCGGGCACAACTACTAAAACCAGCCCGACAACAACCATAGTAACACATCTCTTTATGAGATATGTGTATCTCTGACACTGACCTGACCTTTGGAGCCAAGCTGGCAAATTTATTACTTTTCGCCACGGTAAAACGATCTGGCTCCTTTGCTATATAAAGGCCACCTTGTGACCTTACCCAGCAACCCTCACTTTGCGCACAACACTCACGCTTCTTCCTGTCATGCCGAACCCCAGCATTCATCTGAGAACCCCAGATGCAACCCCAGGTAGCTTTGTCAAATTATTGTGGGATTTTACCCGCAGTACCATGGGTTCTACCCAGCCACCCCAGTACGAGCTGTTCAAATCAAGGATCACCCCATCCACCTCGGAATATTGGGCAGCAGTACACATTCCTCCTGTAGACCCCAACCAAGATCCAATAGAAGTTTCCTTCGTGGGGAAATCTATGCCAACCCCACACTTGGCCATAGAAGCTGCTGCGAAAGAAGCGATTGCTCGTCTTCGATCCGCAGTACCCTATGCCCGCGAACGAGGATATTATTACTTTCCAAGTCGTGCAGCACCCGGAGAAATAACGTCTTTTCCCGGTGG
>NW_021257010.1:0-634 GCF_002162155.2 Triticum dicoccoides | reverse complement strand
CCTGAGTATGCACCGTTGCGACAGTTCGTCGTGCCAGGACACCACATGATGATCGGGTGTGATAAGCTCTACGTTCACATACAATGGGTGCAAGCCAGTTTTGCACACGCAGAATACTCGGGTTAAACTTGACGAGCCTAGCATATGCAGATATGGCCTCGGAACACTAAGACCGAAAGGTCGAGCGTGAATCATATAGTAGATATGATCAACATAGTGATGTTCACCATTGAAAACTACACCATATCACGTGATGATCGAACATGGTTTAGTTGATTTGGATCACGTGATCACTTAGATGATTAGAGGGATGTCTATCTAAGTGGGAGTTCTTAAGTAATATGATTAATTGAACTTTAATTTATCATGAACTTAGTACCTAATAGTATTTTGCATGTCTATGTTATTGTAGATAAATGGCCCGTGCTACTGTTCCGTTGAATTTTAATGCGTTCCTAGAGAAAGCTAAGTTGAAAGATGATGGTAGCAACTACACGGACTGGGTCCATAACTTGAGTATTATCCTCATTGCTGCACAGAAGAATTACGTCCTGGAAGCACCGCTAGGTGTACTACCCGCGCCAGCAACTGCAGACATTATGAATTCCTGGCAGACACGTGTTGATGACTACTC
>NW_021257009.1:0-389 GCF_002162155.2 Triticum dicoccoides | reverse complement strand
GCCCAAACTGCGATTGTTGATGAACTACACTTAAGCGCACCTTGGGGTTCAACAACCATGGAAATCGCTTTGGGGCCCCAAAACGGTGAGTAATAGTCCACGAAACGGGTCAGAATCGACAAAAACCGTGAGTGTTGATAACCAACCCGTAAGCGCACCCAAGGGTTCGTTAATCGTGGAAATCACTCCGGGGCCCCAAAAAAGTGAGTAATAGTCCACGAAACGGGCCAGAACCGGCCAAAACTGTGAGTGTTGATGACCGACACGTAAACGCACGCCGGGGTTCGTTAATCGTGGAAATCACTCCGGGACCCCAAAACAGTGAGTAATAGTATACCAAAAAGGCAAGAATCGGACAAAAGTGTAAGTGTTGATGACCGAAACGTAAA
>NW_021257008.1:0-434 GCF_002162155.2 Triticum dicoccoides | reverse complement strand
CACTTCAGTCCACCCCTCTCAATATTCACTTCAGGAGGACGCTAGCCAGAAACCGCCTGGCTCAATCTTGTGAGCAGACTGATGGATGTTCAGCTTTCTCAACGGCCTCATCAGTTGTGTTGGAAGCTTACTAGGACTTGAGAGTTTACGGTTAAATCCATATATCTAGATGTTATCAATTCTAACTCTATTCCTAGTTCGAAACATGTTTGGAAAGTCAAAGTACCTTTGAAAGTTAAAGTGTTTATGTGGTTTGTACATAAACAAGTCATTTTAACTAAGGACAACCTGGCAAGACGCAACTGGACATGACCTACAAGATGTAGTTTTTGTGATCGGGATGAATCGATCAAACACCTCTTTCTTGACTGCCCGTTGGCAAAAAGATTATGGTGTACGGTTCACATAGCCTTTAACATTACTCCTCCAAATAC
>NW_021257007.1:0-2297 GCF_002162155.2 Triticum dicoccoides | reverse complement strand
AAAGTATCTGTGAGTCACGGGGACTCAGCAATCTCGCACCCTTGCGATCAAGACTATTTAAGCTTATGGGTAGGGTAAAAGGTATGAGGTGGAGCTGCAGCAAGCGTCTAGCATATATGGTGGCTAAACATACGCAAATGAGAGCGAGAAGAGAAGGCAAAGCACGGTCGATAAAAATATGATCAAGAAGTGATCCTAAAACAACCTACGTCAAGCATAACTCCAACACCGTGTTCACTTCCCGGACTCCGCCGGAAAGAGACCATCACGGTTACACACGCGGTTGATGTATTTTAATTAAGGTCAACTTCATGTTTTCTACAACCGGACGTTAACAAATTCCCATCTGCCCATAACTGCGGGCACGGCTTTCGAAAGTTCATAACCCTGCAGGGGTGTCCCAACTTAGCCCATCACAAGCTCTCACGGTCAACGAAGGATATTCCTTCTAGCGGGAAGACCCGATCAGACTCGGAATCCCGGTTACAAGACATTTCGACAATGGTAAAACAAGACCAGCAAAGCCACCCAGATGTGCCGACAAATACCGATAGGAGCTGCACATATCTCGTTCTCAGGGCACACCGGATAAGCAAGACGTCGGGTGGGCCAGCCCAGAGTTGCCCCTGGTAGCTCCGGACATCGCTCGGTTGGACCAACACTCAGAGGAGCACTAGCCCGGGGGGGTTAAAATAAGATGACCCTTGAGCCGGCCGACTCAAGGGAAAGAAAAAGGCTAGGTGGCAAATGGTAAAACCAATGTTGGGCCGTGCTGGAGGAGTTTTATTCAAGGCGAACTGTCAAGGGGTTCCCATTATAACCCAACCGCATAAGGAACGCAAAATCCGGGAACATAACACCGATATGACGAAAACTAAGGCGGCAAGAGTGGAACAAAACACCAGGCATAAGGCCGAGCCTTCCACCCTTTACCCAGTATATAGATGCATTAATTAAATAAAAGGTATTGTGATATCCCAACAAGTAAACATGTTCCAAAACAAGGAACAACATCTCCATGTCCCAACAAGGAACAAACTTCAATCTTCACCTGCAACTAACAACGCTATAAGAGGGGCTGAGCAAAGCGGTAACATAGCCAATCAACGGTTTGCTAGGACAAGGTGGGTTAGAGGCTTGGTTCAACAATATGGGAGGCATGATAAGCAAGTGGTAGGTATCGCAGCATAGGCATAGCAAAAGAGCGAGCAACTAGCAAGCAAAGATAGAAGTGATTTCGAGGGTATGATCATCTTGCCTGAAATCCCGCAAGGAATAAGAACGAGTCCATGAAGAAGACAAACGGACGTAGTCAAACGGGTCCTCACAAACGCGACGTTAACGGAACCAACCTGAAGAAGCAACACCGAAAAGAAGCAAACAACATAGTAAACAACCATCACATAATCATGGCATGATGCACAACCAAGTATGATGCATGTCCGGTTTAAATATGCATGGCATGGCAAAGTGCAGAAACAACACTACAAGTTAAGTGGAGCTCAATATGCAACGGGTTGCATATTGACGAAACACCACATCAATTATTTAGTTCTCTCTCGTTTATGTACCCAACAATATTAAATGTTGTCAAACATGGCAAGAGGGTGAAGCAAAGTAAAACTACCTATCTAGTCAAGTTTAAATGAGGCCGGAGGCAACGAACAACAATTCCGGTAAATCCTCATATGCATACATTAGGTTTGGCACTGTTCTGCCCTAAACACAATTTTAGAGTTGTTAAACATGCAAAGAGATGCCACCATGATAAACTAGGCAAAATTCTACCCCATTTACATATAAAGTTTATTAAATTCCGAGTTACAGTTATTTAGTTATGAATTAAACCATTTTAGCAAGTTATAGGAGCAAATTTAAATAAACAGCATTTTAAACATTTTAAACATGGATGAAAGTGGCATATTATGAAACTAGAAAAATTCTAAACATTTTACATATAAAGTTTATTGGGTTCTGATGCACGGGTGAAAAGTTATTATATGCATGAAGAACAGGGGCTTTTCTGTAAAACAGTCGTCTCTGAAATAAATAGACAAATCGCCAGTCAATAAAAAAACACGACGGGCCAAAACTGGGGCGGACTGGGCCTCACATTGGGCCTTGAGGCCGGTCGGCTAGGAGAGGGAGGCTGGAAGGGGGCGCTGGGCCTGCTTGCTGGTGGGCCGCGGTGCTGGGCCTCGCGCGGGCGTTCTAGACGAACCGAGCCCGAAACAGGAGCGGGTCAACGAAGCAGGAGCGATGCGCTCGTCTCATTCGTGAAGCAGGGGACGGCGCTG
>NW_021257006.1:0-859 GCF_002162155.2 Triticum dicoccoides | reverse complement strand
AAAAAAAAGAGAAGAAAGAGAGAAGAACTATTCAGACCCCGGCCGACTGCCAGCAGTCGACCGCGGTCTCGGGGACTACACCCAGTGGGTGCACTTGACGTGCCCCCACTGGTTCATATCCCACTCGGCCGGTCCGCCCGGGTCGAGTGGAAGAAAGGAAAGTGAAAAATACTCGGACCCCAGTTGACTGCCCGCAGTCGACTGCGGTCTCGGGGACTACACCCAGTGGGTGCACTTAACGTGACCCCACCGGTTCAGATCCCACTCGCCCAGGTCGAGTGGACGAGCGTAAATACTAAAGACAACAAAACACCCAGTGGGTGTACAAATTCAACGCAAACAATAAGAGATTGTATGAAAGAAAATATTTCATGTAGCATATCCTAATAGAACAAGGTCAGTCGAAAGTCAACTTACCTGGACATTGGCCCGAAGAGCCGCGCTGGCATCGTAAGCAACCTGGTTGTTGTCGTGCACCATCTTCATCCGCTCCATCATCACGCTAGCCTGACGGATAGCCTCCGCAGCGGCGTCCGACTGGCTTTCCGAAACATGATAGTTGGTAAAGAAAGAAGCAGACGGCCCAGATGCGGCAGCTTGGAGCTCCGAGGCATGGGGTTGGACGGCTGAAGGAAACACTGGTACAATCGACGGTGCAGGGCGCTCACTCGACAATGGGACAGCAAAAGTTACAGAGGCCCCACCTGCATCTTCAGGTTGTTGGACAGTTGGTTCCGTCGTCAGTCCCGGCTGAGATGTCTTGCCAGCCGCTACTTTTTTGTTCTTTCTGGGCCTCGGTGCCACATCTTCATCATCATCCGGAAGCTCGATAACGTTGGGTGGGGCTGCAAATAAATCA
>NW_021257005.1:0-388 GCF_002162155.2 Triticum dicoccoides | reverse complement strand
GTGTCCACCAATCATGTACTTTGCGAGGTAATCTTGAGTGAACTGCTTCGGGAACCACTTCGAACGAAAAAGATCCAGACATTGTTGTCTAACAACTCATTATGGGCAGTAAAAAGAGAAGGATACAGAGTTTGTAGTTACCATCCTACAACTCACTGTTGTGTTGGATAAAGCAAAAAAAATTGCTTGCCACCATTCGTATCTTTTTGCTAATAATCCTTATCAGTTTCCTTACTTGATGCTTGTTCATGAATATCTCATTGCCCCATACGCCAAAAGGGTCGATGCGTGGATCCTTGCCAAGGGCAAATGTACCTACAAGCAACAAGTCAATATTAGAAGCTAACAAGTGTCCAGGCCTGGATCTATATGCACTACATTATGGAAC
>NW_021257004.1:0-702 GCF_002162155.2 Triticum dicoccoides | reverse complement strand
TCCTACCCTCCCGTGGCAGCGGGGTCCTATTGGAAACTAAGGGATATTAAGGCCTCCTTTTAATAGAGAACCGGAACAAAGCATTAGCACATAGTGAATACATGAACTCCTCAAACTATGGTCATCACCGGGAGTGGTCCCGATTATTGTCACTTCGGGGTTGCCGGATCATAACACATAGTAGGTGACTATAGACTTGCAAGGTAGGATCAAGAACACACATATATTCATGAAAACATAATAGGTTCAGATCTGAAATCATGGCACTCGGGCCCTAGTGACAAGCATTAAGCATAGCAAAGTCATAGCAACATCAATCTCAGAACATAGTGGATACTAGGGATCAAACCCTAACAAAACTAACTCGATTACATGATAAATCTCATCCAACCCATCCCGTCCAGCAAGCCTACGATGCAATTACTCACGCACGACGGTGAGCATCATGAAATTGGTGATGGAGGATGGTTGATGATGACGACGGCAACGAGTCCCCCTCTCCGGAGCCCCGAACGGACTCCAGATCAGCCCTCCCGAGAGAGATTAGGGATTGGCGACGGCTCCGTATTGTAAAAGGCGATGAAACTTTCTGTCTGATTTTTTTCTCCCCGAAAGCCAATATATGGAGTTGGAGTTGGCGTCGGAGGGACACCAGGGGGCCCACGAGGTAGGGGGCGCGCCCAGGGGGAGGGGCGCGCCCCC
>NW_021257003.1:0-634 GCF_002162155.2 Triticum dicoccoides | reverse complement strand
AACAAGTGGTGGTGGTGGGTGTCACAAATCCGTCAAGCAAATCTCAAATTTTTACCAGTTCTTACCCAGCAGCAGGCGGTGATCGGCAACCGTTGTAGTCAAAAACTCTCAAAGCTTGGATAGAGCGATTACCAGGGAGAGTCAAACGCACGACGTAGATGTATGTGGAGCTGGGAAGGCTTATAATATGGTAGCAAAAAGGGTCAGCAATAATCAATTCAGAGATGCAAAGTTGAATAAACGCTCAACGACGGTACTGTGCTGGTCCTAGGCTAGACTGTGCTAGAGACGCGAGCCTAGAACACTAACAAAATCACGGCGCGGCACGTAAACAAGGGAAAAGCACACTCTGAATTTTTTTTTTGCTCTTTTTTTTTGCGCTCTTTTTTTTTGCGCTGCTTTTTTTTTTTGCGAAAAATCACTATAATGGCGAGTGTCTCAAAACTCTTCCTAGCTCAAACTGACAGGATGGGCACGAAATTTTTTCGACCAATTTTTTTTTTTTGGCTGCCCGGACCCAAAAACTGGAAACGGGTCAAAAAAAACTTCCTATAATGGCACCTGTCTCGAAACACTCAGAAACACCTAAAAATAGGATAGCCAGAATTTTTTTTCGAAAAATGCGTTTTCGAAA
>NW_021257002.1:0-425 GCF_002162155.2 Triticum dicoccoides | reverse complement strand
GACTCCAAGTCTGTCAATATGATTGTGAGCAACAATGAGGGTGGTGCATCTGGGTACGGTAATTTATTTGCTGTATTTTCAGTTTGGCCGTCCACCGATTGGTGGGTCGACACAGGTGCAGGTGTTCATGTGTGTGCTGACATTTCATTGTTTTCTTCTTACTAGGCCACAGGTCACGGGTCCGTACTGATGGGGAATGGCGCGAGTGCTTCTGTTCTTGGTGTTGGCACGGTCGATCTGAAGTTTACTTCGGGAAGGATCGTGCAGCTGAAGAACGTGCAGCATATCCCCGCCATCAAGAAGAACTTCGTTAGTGGCTCCCTTCTATGTAGAGAAGGGTTTAAGTTGGTATTCGAGTCTAATAAATTAGTTGTTACGAAATATGGACTATTTGTTGGAAAGGGTTATGAATGCGGAGGCATGTT
>NW_021257001.1:0-1116 GCF_002162155.2 Triticum dicoccoides | reverse complement strand
GCTCGAACTCGGAGGTGCCGTAGTTTCGGTGCTTGATCGGTTGGATCGAGAAGACGTACGACTACTTCCTCTACGTCGTGTCATCGCTTCCGCAGTCGGTCTGCGTTGGGTACGTAGACAATACTCTCCCCTCGTTGCTATGCATCACATGATCTTGCGTGTGCGTAGGAAATTTTTTGAAATTACTACGAAACCCAACACTCCGCCTCCTTCTCCGCCTGCTCCGGCGCGTCCGAGCAGCCCGCCTCCTCCTTCGCCGCCTCGTAAGTGACGACGGAACACAGACGCCGCCGCTTCGGCTGCTCTGGCGCGTTGTAGCAGTCCGCCTCCGGCTGCTCCGCCTCTTAAGAAACGAAAAAAGACAACCGCAGCCGCTCCGGCTGCTCCGGCGTCTAGTAGTATAACCAGAGGCAGGAGGCAATACAGATATGGTCCATCGTCCCTGAACTGCTGACGCGTGGAAGCCTTTTGGTCCCGGTTGGTGGCACCAACCGGGACAAAAGGTCCCCCTGCCTGGGCAAGCCGCTCTGGCCACGTGGAGCCCCATCTGTCCCCATTCCCGATCAAACCGGGACTAAAGTAGAGGGCTTTAGTTACGACCCTTTAGTCCCGGTTCGGGAACCGGGACAAATGGCCCTCACGAACCGGTTCGAATGGCCCTTTTTCTACTAGTGAAAGGAGAATGAACTAAATATGTACTCATATTAATTCACTAACCAATCATTAAACATAATATTTTCAAGCAGCATTTTAGCTACCTTTAAACTGGATATCTATATGAGCGATGAATATTTGGAGGTGGCACTAAACTTGGACATTATGATAAGGCGACACTTTTTTAAGATAAGTATCGACCATGCATCTTTAGAAGCAGAAATAAAATTGGACGTTAACACCAACAATCTTTTCAAATAAATATGAACCAGTTACAACACAATACATCCGATTCTCAATCACTAGTAGAGAAGGGGGCATTTGTCCCGGTTCGTAAGGGCCTTTAGTCCCGGTTCATGAACTGGGACTAATGGGTCGTTACTAATACCTCCCCCTTTAGTCCTGGTTCTAACACGAACCAGGACAGACGGTCCTCCACGTGGCCGGTGCGCCGAGCCCAGG
>NW_021257000.1:0-1084 GCF_002162155.2 Triticum dicoccoides | reverse complement strand
GTACTGCCGAAGCTTCCCCCGAAGCTACCCCGCCATCTCAGCGCAGAAGCAGCGTGGCTTCCACCGAGCTGCTTCAGCCGGAGCATGCCTTGACGGCTCCTGCCAGCTATCCCGTGGATGCTATAACGGAGTCTCAAAATTGCCACCTTATGACGCAATGGATGAATTTGAAGGTCAAGGCGGCTGTTGGCTCTGTTTATCCTACTGAACCCGGTGCAACTTTTCACTGCCGGCCGATTCCAGAAGGATATGCTAGGGTGATGGTGGATGAAATAACGGAGGGATTTGAGGACCTCCAGCTTGACCACCCTACCGGTGAAGGGGCGACTCGGCTGGGGTCTGCTCTGAAGACTCCATGCCTATGGCGGAAGGAGCTCATCAACCTTCCGAACTAGACGCCTCCGCCTCCTCCTCCTCCTCCGGCAAGTCAGGGCACTCCGCCTCCTCCACCGCCACCTCCTCCGGCGAGTGACGATCAGGGCCCTCGGCCGGCTCCTTCTCCGGCGCGTGGCGGCACTCTACCTCCTTCTCCGCCTGCGCCGACGCGCCCGAGCAGCCAGCCTCCTACTTCTCCGCCTCGTCAGCAAGGGCTGAAGAGACCTACCGCCGCTCCAGCTAATCCAGCGCGTCGTAGTCCTTCTCCTCCGCCTCTTAGGCAAGTAAAGAAGACAACCGCTCCGTCTGCTCGGTCGGCGTCTAGCAGTAAAACCAGAGGCGGGAGGACATATAGATTCGGTCCTTCTCTGAAGACTCCAGAGAAGTTACCATACGAGAGGACCCCGGAGGAGAACGCGAAGATCGCGCGAACCGAAGTGGATGACTGGTTTCAAGGGTTGAAAGCAAAGAGACATCCACCTCCGGAGGAGAAGTTAGATCCGGTGAAAGTGAAGCGCACTCTGGCTGCCCTGGCAAAACCACCCAAGTCTCCGCCGAAAGGCAACTATGAGCGCATTATTGCAAAGACATGGGCCGAAGCGGAGCGATCGGGAAGTACAGTCAGTGATCAAAGGCTGAAAGAACGACGAGCAGCTGGGAAACAAATTGCCCAGCTCGGCGAAGAAGCAAAGCAATCGTGCCCCCCCCC
>NW_021256999.1:3832-9465 GCF_002162155.2 Triticum dicoccoides | reverse complement strand
GTTGTTGCACAGCAAGTATACCAACGATGAAACTTGTTACTCCCGTTAGATTTTTGCATTGTTAATGCTTATAGATTACATACCTCACTTTCATGAGATAAGTTAATTTTTTTGTACAGTGTCACCAAAATGCCAAGGCGCTGATGCCATTTTATTTTGGTTAAACTGCACAGACAATTATGAAGAGAAGAGGAAAGGTCAAGAGTGGGCACCTCCTCCTCCGGCTGTTCTCTTGAGGAGGTCTGTATGTTTGTCTCTAATGCCTGTCGACTACATACTTGACATCATGATGTAATGTTAAGTCATTTCCTTTTGTACAGTGTCACTGAATTGTCAAGGCGGTGATGGCATTTTATTTTAGTAGAACTGCACAAAATTTGCTTAAAAGAAGAGGAAAGGTCAGGAATGACTCACTTTTCCAGAAAAAACTATGTATGCCTTCCTCACATCAGCCGCTGTTGCTTTATTTATTCCTTCAAACAGGTGGTTAGAAACAGTCTTGCTACCTTTTCCCATTAAGAAATTGGAATGCTTATGTTTGTGAGTCTATGCTTCAACTATTGCCAATTTTAGAGTAATCACACTTTCAATATCTATGCAAACAGGGATGCTCGATTTTAGTGGAACTGCACAAAAAGTCCAACTGGTTCAACATTAGGAGCATATTTTTTTCCCAACCTTTATATCCAATTGGTGGCACTATGAGCTGTTCATTACAAAGGTACATGGTTTTCTACTATCTTTCTACTCTTTTTGTACTGTCATTAGATAGTAATACTAGTGGTTTGCATGTGAATTTATTAGCAGGGTGGACCTACATTGGAGGTGCAGGATAGGATTCAATGATTGGATGCTCAATTTCGGTTGTATCGATTTCACCTCTTCCATCACTGCGAACATGGATATCCTTGGTCTGATGAAGAATAGGCGCTATATTTCTGCTCTGAACCAGCAAATCAACTCAGTATGAAATTGTCCAGGGAACATAACTGTATCAGATTATCCAGTGCAGAACATGACAGATGCTAAGCGGAAGAGACATGTTTAGAACGAAAATACAAGGTGTGGTATATGTTTACTAGCTGCTTGATATTTGTGCAGACAGAGATGTCTGCCTATTGCTATTTGGCAAACCAACAAAGTGTCGGCAATTTTGGTTGAACTGCACAAGAGAATAGTATAGTCACTGCATGCAGTGCCATTTGAAAATAGACACAGAAAGATTGGATAGTCACTTCATGGACTGCAGAAAAGTAGTACTGTACTATTTATTGGCCAACACTAGGTGCTTCATTGCTTTGGTCTGATTATACAATGGGCATCATTTTGCCTAAGTTAAAGTTTGTATTCCGAAAATAGTCTCGCCGTGTGATCGAGAGAAGACCAAATCATATTGCAGTGGATGTTCCTCCATCATGTCTCGTTCATTCTCATGGTTCCAGTTGTTGGTGAAACCACTTACGTTTGCAAGAGGAATTGTAGACTTCACAAACAAATTTGTATTTCAGTCTGTACTGAATGTTGGCCAAGAGAAGCATCCATGTTAGTAGGAAGAACAGATGTTTTTTCTAGATCTTTGCTTTTGGAGCTACATATTTGTATATGATCTGTGAGTCATTGAGATGCATTAACATGTTGATCTTATGTATGGGAATCGTACTAGTTAGTTTTAGTTGCGATGCAAGATCCAAAGTGGCCGATCTTTGCTTTTGGAGCTACATATTTGTATATGATCTGTGAATCATTGAGATGCATTAACAGTTACTTATTTTTGTTCGCCCAGTGTTTACAAGTTACTGATCGATCACTAGCTAGCCTACAAATGCACTCCTGGCAGTTTTATTTGCGACGCAAGATGCGAAGTGGCAGTTTTTTGAATGAAAATGCCTACCTATGAAGAAACTGACAAGCTACACTATTGATCCTACACGGATAAAAATGCCTACCTCTGAAGAAACTGACAAGCTACACTATCGATCCTACACGGATAAATAGCGGATCACGCACGTACTACCTCCTTTCTGGTTTGCAGGGCTCAATTCAAGAAATGACCTACTCGATCCTACACGAATAAATAGCGGATCACGCACGTACTAGTACCTCCTTTCCGGTTTGCAGGGCTTAATTCAAACCTCTCACCAACCAAGGTACTCCCTCCGTCCGGGTTTATTAGTCCCGTGAGCAAAGCAGCAAGACCAAGGCATGGCAATAATTAACGGCATGTAGAAGTTTAAGCTTAATAAATTCCAGCGATTTAAGTGGCTGCATGCGTGCCCTCGGCATGCAGAAGTTTAAGCCTAATTAATTCCAGTGATTAAGTGGCTGCATGCTGCTTCGCGTATTGCCTGCGAGCGATTCTGAGTGCCTGCATGCAGCCAGCCGTAATTAAGGCAGCTAACTGATGCAAAAAAAGATATGCTTTAAATCCGTGGAATCATTATTGACAAGGAGGGAGATGATTCGAGTGCACTCGTTTGACCGCCATGCCGGCGTGCGACCCAGACGGGACGGGACGACATAGTCATAATTTCAGTTTCTCTAGTTTTTCACGGCAAGCTGGCGCGCTAAGCCATTATGCATTGAATTCCAATGACCGTCGCGCTACCTTCCGCCTATAAGTACTGTTTCCCGGCCTTCTCAGGTGCCACCATGACCCAACTCGCCATATCCTCATAAGCCCCCACCGGCCCGACGTCGCTCGCCACGTCCGCCATGCCCCCACCCATCCGTGGTAGGCGACGTCGGAGGCGGTCACCGCCGTAACTAGTGTTCGGGTTTTCACCGGAAGGCAGACGGAGGGAGGAGGCATTCTATCTGTCTTTAGATGGCAATGCGGAGATCGAGGAGTTGTTGGAGCGCGACCGCATGGCGGAGGAGCAGGGTCTCGCCGATTTGCGCCGCCAGCGGGACATGGAGCAGCAACGCACGGACGCTCTGAGTCGCGAGCAGAGCGCCCGCAACTGGGCCGACTACGTGGAGGCCGGCGCCCGGAAAATAGCCCTGGAGGCTGTCGGGCACGCACGCGTTCGCGACGCCGATTTTTACTACCAGCTCGTCAAGTGGGTTTCCCGCTTGGAAGCCGAAGCTTCAGTGGACCACGCCGGCATGGAAAGGGCCAACGCGCGCGAGCAACATGCAATATCGCACCTCTGGCAAGTTCGAGGCGAGGCGGAGGACGCTGGTGCCGGCGTTTAGCATGGACAGCAGATGGTGGCCGACATCGTCTAGTTAGCTAAGAGTAAGTTAGTACTTGTACGCTACTAGAGTGTTAGTGGGAGTAGATAGTTCACTTGGCTATGATGGTTGTCAACGTGGAAGTTCAGTACTCTATATGTGGATCAGACCTGTTACTTTGCTCTGAATGTTGAACTTTTCGTTTGAACATATGGAATGGGCTGTTATTTTTTAAATGGGTTGTATTTGTCCTCCACGGTTTAGAGGCTGACTTGCAGGCCTAGCAAGTTGACGCGTACACAATCAGGAGATGATTGTACGTGGAGAGGATGACAGTAGGGACCCGCCAAGGTCATGGCAGTACGCAAGCAAGTGCCTCCTTATTTCAAGCCAATAAAAAAATGGATCCTCCTAGTGGATTTCTGACATCGGGGTCCCATGCCATTGTCAACGTAGTCAATAAATGAGAGAATTGCACAACGAGCGGCCGACACCAGGGATTCAGCAGCTCGCCCAGTTATTTTTGTTTTGGGTTAATTTGATAAATGCCACTCCAAATCTGGTGTATCTGAGAAATGCCACTGCAATTTCCAAACTTTGAAAAATGCCATTTCTAGTGGCATTTTTTGAAGTCTGGAGTGGCGTTTTTCAAAGTTTGCAAACAGCAGTGGCGTTTTCCAAAGTTTGCAAAAATTGCAGTGGCATTTTTCAAAGTTTGGAAATTGCAGTGGCATTTTTATGAATCGCCATAATTGGAGTGGCATTTATCTAATTTGTTTTTGAGACAGAAGCAGGGTGTCAACTGGGCTGTGCAGGACACTCTGGCCTGTCTAGACAACCTTTTCTTTTATGTTTACCACAGACCAGTCCAGTAGTTTTTTTTCTTTCTGAAAATGGCTAGCCCAGTTTTTTTGTGATTTGTCAAGTAAGTCGCTTTATCAGGCGTGTTGGGCTGTAAATCTTTCAAGACGAGGAGAGTGGCCTATCAGTAATGAGAAATGGGCTGTACATTTTTAAAACACATCAAACCGGCAATTATTTTCAAATATCTTTTTTTTCATTTCGAGATTTTAAATTGCATTGATTTTTATGCGTGGACAATTTATTGGATTTTATATTGATATACATTTATTTTTAAAATCAGTCTGAATGTGACTCGAAATTTCGGGATTAAAAACAGTTCAGACCGCACCGACATATGCAAAATTTCGTATAATTTTTTAACCGTGGCCACAATATGGGCTGTAATGCTAACATAAAGAATATGGGCTCCAAAAAAACCCGTAAGAATTAGCAAATGGGCTGTAAATTATTTGAAATAATGGCAGATGGGCTGTATGCTGTTTTCCACATATTTGAGGCTTTCCACAGATGGCCTGTATACTGTTGGATGTCCATCCAACGGCCGTCGTGCTTCTTCAATCTCTGCTCTTCCTGCTCCAGCCGCTCAAACAAGCGCCAGCGGGACTGCCTGCTCCCTCCTCCCCGCGGCCGGCTGTGCTGCCGCGTAGGCCTCACCGCCCCATCGTACTCCCATCGCTGGCCTAGCCATCCCTCTACTCACCCACACCTGCTGTTATTCTCCGACGACGGCAGACGAACCAGTAAACCCTCGTACAGTCGTACTCCCCTCCGCGTGGGAAATAAAAACAACGGCCGAGTCTTCCCTGCCTCCGTGTCATTCCCTTCCTAGGCCTCGCCTTCATCCACCGCCCTGGTGCTCTCAGCGTGGCGTGGTCAGCATGGTCAATGACCGACATGCATCTGAAGTGGACTGTACGTGGAGAGGCTGACAGCCGGGTCCACGGCCGCACGCAAGGAAATGCCTCCTTATTACGCGCAAAATAATGATTTCCTCCACCTGACATCTGGGACCCATCAAAACGGCCTCTATATTTCATGAAAAAAACGTTATCGCCGCTGACAGCTAGGACCCACCAGCTATATCTTCACACGCAAGGAAGTGCCTCCTTATTACGCACAAAAAAATGAATACTCCCCCTGCTAGCTGGGACCCAGTATAGTGGGCCTACTAAGTTGACGGGGACGAAGGGCTTTGTCAACTTAGTCAATATGCATGATTCTAGCTCGACTGACCGTACGATGTCCGTCCAACGGCCGTAGTGCTTCTTCAACCTCTGGTCTTCTTGCTCCAGCCGCCCAAACCAGCGCCGGTCGTGCCGCCTGCTCCTGCCTCCTGTGGTCGGCTGTGCTGCCGCGGAGGCCTCACCGCCCCCATACTACTCCCACCGCTGGCCAGGCCATCCCTCCACTCCACTCACCCACACCCCCTGTTATTCTGCGGCAACGGTAGCGCAGCCGAACCAGTGAACCCTCGTACTCCTCTCCGCGTGGGCATCCACTGCCGCGTCTTCCCCGGCTCCGCATCTTCCCCTTCCTAGGCCTCGCCGTCGTCCACCGCCGTGGTGCTGTCGGTGCGCCGTGGTCAATGTGGTCAA
>NW_021256999.1:0-1605 GCF_002162155.2 Triticum dicoccoides | reverse complement strand
AAACGGAGGAAACGGACCTCCTACGGTCAAAACGGGGGTCCTGTTGATCGGGAGGGGTGTGGCGTACCGTAAAACAGAGGAAACGGACCTCCTACGGTCGAAACGGGGGTCCTGTTGATCGGGAGGGGTGTGGCGTACCGCAAAACGGAGGAAACAGACTTGTGTTGGAGCGCTAGGTCGAAACGGGGGTCCTGTTCATCGGGAGGGGTGTGGCGTACCGCAAAACGGGACTCCACGGGATACTGTTCATCTCCACCGTCGACCCCCTCCAGCCTCCACGAGCTACTATTCATCCACCGTCGACCTCCTCCAGCCTCCACAGGCTCCTGTTCATCCAGCCTCCACCGTGCGCTACTCCACCGGCTACTGTTCAACCACCCCTCCACCGTCTACTGTTCATCCAGCCCTCCACACCACGGGGTCCTGTTCAACCACCCCTCCATGGGCACCCTGCCACCATCTATTGTTCATCCTGCCCTCCACACCACGGGGTCATGTTCATCCACCCCTCCATGGGCACCCCTCCACCGTCTACTGTTCATCCAGCCCTCCACCACACCACGGGGTCCTATTCATCCAGAGGCAATGCCACCGCTCACTGTTCATCCACCCCCCCGCAACGCTCACTGTTCATCCCATCGATCGGCTTCAGTTAGTAGCAGTAGCCAAGGAATTGCTCGATCGGGTTCAGTTAACAGCCATCGATCAATTGCTCGGGTTCAGTAACGCGTAGCCTGCAGTGCAATCGCTCGGGTTCAGTTAGAGCCCAACGCCTCGCTCGGGTTCAGTTAGAGCCAACGCCTCGCACACACGCACGTACATGTACGAGAGAAACGCGCATCGCTCGGCCCCCGACCTCCCACCGTAACCGGGATCTCCCCAAAATTTTCCTCCCCCTCGCTTCTACCATGGTTTTTTTCCGTCATGGACGGCTCAAAGAATGTCATGCAGCTGCGTCTCCGGCCCGCCCAGGACGAAAAGCCCATTTTCTATCATGATTTTTTGTCATAGAAGTAGGAGCCCACCACATCTATGATGATATCGGGTTTTGTCACAATTATCGTCATAGAAGTGTCATATGTATGATAGAAAAATTTTTCGTTCGGCCCAAAATGTCACGGATGTGTCTTTTTTTCATAGTGTTGGCTCACGTATATGATGGTGTCGCTAGCATCTACCTGACAGAGACACCGGGCCGACATGACTAGTCGTAAACCCAAGGTGGCACTAACTTACAGGGACAGGCATACATGACCCAGCAACGAACGTGTCAGTCATCAACGTATGAACCCAAGTCGTAGCAAGCTACAAGGACTTAAAGGAACAACATGTGACATTTCCCCGAAGGGACAGACACATGAACGAAGAAGGACACATGCCGGCCAGCCTAAGTGTTCCGGAGCAGTAGCAAGCTACCATGGCTCAGTGGAAGCACTAGGAGACATTTCCCCATAAGAGAGGCTACCAAGAATAAACAACTAGATTGTCGGATCCCACACATACCAATCATTTCAAAATCATACACACAATATGCTTGATATGTGCAAATACAACATGGCATCACAACAAAACTCTACGACTCAAAGTATTTATTCATTAGGCTCT
>NW_021256998.1:0-513 GCF_002162155.2 Triticum dicoccoides | reverse complement strand
TACACACTCCGTCAGTCAAAGAAGATCCTTTCACCGAAGAAGCTCCACAGCCCAAGAGTGCCACAGATCCGACTGAGGTTGAAGTCCCAGCGGTGGTCGACTTGATCATGGAGGTCTTGGTTGTCATTCCCGACTGGACAGTTCCATATATCGCGTATATCCTGAGAAAAGAGCTTCCGGAGGATGAGGAAGAGGCTCGACAGATCGTCCGTCGATCTAAGGCCTTTACGGTAATCAAAGGACAATTATACAGAGAAAGCGCGACTGGAGTTGGTCAGAAGTGCATAACACCAGAAGAAGGTCGACTCATCCTCAATGATATCCACTCAGGAACCTGTGGTCATCATGCGTCCTCTCGGACCATCGTGGCCAAAGCATACCGAGCCGGATTTTACTGGCCAAAAGCGAATGAGATGGCAAAGGAGATAGTGGATAAGTGCGAGGGATGTCAGTTCTACTCGAATATGTCGCACAAGCCTGCATCGGCTCTGAAGACCATCCCACTCGTCTGCC
>NW_021256997.1:0-829 GCF_002162155.2 Triticum dicoccoides | reverse complement strand
AATTCAGGATTTATCATCATAATTAGGTACGTCGATCAATTTCGCATGCTGCAAAAGTATGAAAAATTACTGTCTGAGGACGTATGCACCGTTGCTTGATGCCGACTGTCACTGCTTACCACTTAACAAGCAGCCTGCTCAAGGAACAGGATGCCGTTGCAAGGTTCACATTGTTGTTCTTCTAAAAGAAGCTTTATGTCGAATAACGCCGACTGCTTATGAGAAGCAGAGTAAGTGACAAAAGGGTTATGAGATGAACATAAAATAGAACTACATAAGCAGCAGTTGAGCTACCTGAATATCCTCTTGCTTACAAGTGAAATAAAACTGTTGAACTAAAATAGCTGGTTGGACCCGGTGTTGCATGGTCCTAGCAGTATTCAGTCACTGCAGCCTGTAGAATTTCACTCGATAAGATTATATTCAAGACTAAACAGAAAAAAGAAAATAGGCATTCACCTCCACAGTAGTTGATCGGGTGTCGCCTTGCTCTTCAAAATTTAACATATAAAAATTGTCAGTTAGGTTTAGAACCGTAATCAATGACCATGGTCATCTTCATCCTAACCTCTGGATACTCTGCATACAAGAGCAACCACAACGCATATTTCATTTGCAAATTATTTACATGAAAATAAAAAATGATGTGAATCTTTGGCGGCAGCAAGTGTTACCTTGAATTTGTACTCGTAAATCTGGGTCTTATGTTCCTCCTAATTTCCTAGCCTGATCATTAATTTTACTTCTGCGATGTATTGTAAAAACCTAACTTGTTGCACATGCATGCATAGGACATAACTCATCCAGCTGCGGATATATGGCCATCTCT
>NW_021256996.1:0-1849 GCF_002162155.2 Triticum dicoccoides | reverse complement strand
GAGAGAGATAGAGCTTTCGGGAACAAAGTTCACCTGGGCTAATGCGTTGCCAAATCCGACATTTGAAAAGTTGGATCGAGTGCTGGCTAGCGTCGAATGGGAACAGAAGTTTCCCTTTGTAACAGTTCAGGCACTTTCCCATGGTATTTTTGACCACACGCCTTTATTTCTTGATTCCGGTGAGGCTACCCACTTGGAAAGCAAAAATGTGTTTTCGTTCGAGCTGGCTTGGTTTGAATGAGACAGCATCTTTGATCTGATAGCTAGGGAATGGGCTAAGGATGCAGGAGGTAGAACTACGCTTGAGCGTTGGCAGAATAAGATTAGGCACTTGAGAAGTTTTCTACATGGGTGGGCTAAGCATCTTAGTGGGATTTATAAGGTCGAAAAGGAAAGGCTCCTTACCGTTATTCAGTCCCTTGATGTAAAAGCAGAAACCACGGTTCTGCTAGCATCGGAGCTTCTTGATAATCTTGATGCAGAGATGAGATTGAAAGAGCTTCTTCATGAAGAGGAATTAAAGTGGGCGCTGTGGGCCAAGGTCGGACGAGTTGTCCAGGGGGACTCGAACACTCAATTCTTTCACATGATTGCCAATGGCAAGCACAGAAATAAAAGGATCTTTCAGCTATAACAAGATGAAGGAATGATTGTAGGACAGGAGAACCTCAAATTATATATTACCGAGTATTACAAGCAGTTGTTTGGGCCTCCAGAGGAGAACTTTGTCTCTCTGGATGAGTCTAGGATTGAGGATGTTCCTCAACTTACTGCTATTGAGAATGATACTGCGCCTTTTTCTGAGAAAGAGGGGTTTGAGGCCATCTTGCAGATGAAAAATAATAAGGCTCCCGTCCCGGATGGATTTCCAGCAGAGTTCTATAAGAAGTGCTGGCATATTATTAAGGGGGATTTGTTGCCGTTGTTCCATGATTTATTCTCTGGACATTCGCCTTTTTCATCTAAATTTTGGAACGATACCACTTCTTCCTAAGAAAACAGAAGCTGTGAGAATTGAGCAATTCAGGCGCATCTGTCTTCTTAATGTTAGTTTCAAAAATTTTACCAAGGTCAGGACTAATAGGCTCATGCATATTGCGCATTCTGTGGTGCAGCATTCCCAAACTGCTTTCATGCCGGACAGGAACATACTTGAAGGGGTTGTGGTCCTTCATGAAACGCTCCACGAGATTCACACGAAAAAACTAGATGGTGTTGTTTTCAAGGTGGATTTCGAGAAAGCGTACAATAAAGTCAAATGGCCTTTCCTTCAACAGGCCTTACGCATGAAGGGTTTTGATGAAGTCTGGAAACGCCAGGTAGAATCCTTCACGCAGAAAGGGAGTGTTGGAATTAAAGTCAATGATGACATAGGTCATTATTTCCAGACACACAAGGGCCTGAGACAAGGTGATCCAGTGTCTCCTATTCTGTTCAACATAGTGGTTGATATGTTGGCAATTTTGATAGGTAGGGCAAAGGAGGCCGGTCAGGTGGGTGGCTTGGTGCCTCATCTAGTTGATAGAGGTGTGTCCATCTTATAGTACGCTGATGATACGATCATCTTTATGGAGCACGACTTGGTAAAAGCGAGAAATATGAAGCTGGTGTTGTGCTTATTTGAACAATTGACCGGGTTGCAGATTAACTTTCATAAAAGCGAATTGTTCTGTTTTCGTAGAGCCAATGAGGAACAAGATGCTTATAGGCAATTGTTTGATGCAAATTGGGGACTTTACCTTTCACGTACTTAGGTATACCCATTCACCATCGTAAGCTGACAAATAGAGAATGGAAGTGTACTGAGGATCGTTTTGAGAAGAAACTGAGTTGCTGGAAGGGCAAACTT
>NW_021256995.1:0-726 GCF_002162155.2 Triticum dicoccoides | reverse complement strand
ACCGCGGCGCGAATCCGCAGAGGCACGCGCACACCCTGTTGGGCCCGTGTGGGTTCACGCCGCCGGAGACGCCCTCCCTCTCTGCTCGTCGTCAGGTAGGTGGTGGCGGTGGCTCGTGCTCCTCCTAGCTGCGTTTCTACTCTCCTCCGCCTAAGGCGGCAGCGGACCGCGGCCGCATCTGGGTCAGACGGTGACAGAGAGAAGATGAAGGCGGCCAGTGCGGAGAAGGAAGGGGAGGGCAGAGGCGCGCGAACGCGGACGGCGCCGTCGGCGAGAGGGGTGGAGCTGGGTACGCGGAGATGGGGCGGCGGCTAGGGTTCCTGCGAGGAACGAATGGGAGCACGAAGAGGATCGAGGGGACACGGGGATGGAGTAGCCGATCTCCCTCACCTCATCGAACCGCAGCCAACCAGCGGCTGACACGCAACCACGCAATACGTGAAAACCTGAAAATGCCTTTGAAGGGGCACAGGATTAACAGGCAGTGGCACGAGGGCGCACTGTTTCGATCCACAGTGTCTTTTTTCGATCCAACGTCCCAGAGCCGTCCATCTCGTGATCGCACGGCCTAGAACGCATCAAGGACCAGATCCGATGGCCAGGAATCGTTAAACTCTGAGGAGGCTGGGTTACTCCCGTCGTAATTCTTTCTGGATATATTGAGCTTCTATTTTTCTCTCTTGGCGCAATATGCTATGTTGCCTCTTTTAATAGGGGGTTGGGGGG
>NW_021256994.1:0-1910 GCF_002162155.2 Triticum dicoccoides | reverse complement strand
AGGCCCCGATGTCGACGCACGGGCACGACCATATATTGCTTGTCTTTGGTAGTCTCGGGGAAAACAAAACAGGGGCTTCAACGATGCTGTTATGTCGTGGCCTTGTGGGAGATCATTCTTGCGCGATATCTAAAAATATTGTGGCGCCATAAGCTTGCTCCGTTAAAAAAAATCCAGGGTTCTATCTTTTATACAGAGAAATTACCATAATTTTTGTAAGTACTCTAGTTTTAATAACATAATTTTAGTAAGTAAATAAAACTATTGGTATCCAAAAAAACTGTAGTATTCTCATAACAATAAGAAAATACTTTGCTATCAAACATGACCCACAGATTGCTTGAAATAAAATATTCCAACATTTTTCTTGAAATGTTCCAACATATTACGCTTACGAATAATTATAAACATACTTTTTCTAAAAACATGTTAGACAAAAAAATGTTTCCAAAAAATTAAGAAAAAATATGAATAAATGGGCTGCGCCATGACCGGCCCACTTAGGATTGCCAACGAGGTCTAGTCCTCGTCTCGCTCCACCAAGGCGACGATCCATTCCCTCGACACATCTGTGCAAGAGCACGCCGCCGCCGCCGGGAGCCGCCTCCATCGCCCGTCGCCTCAGCTCTTCCCCCGTCCGCAAGCAAGGTATCTTCCCTGGTCATGGCTCCTCGGTCTTCCCCCCTCCTCAATTGCTTGCTGCCTTCTGCCGCTGCTATTGCTGCCTCCCGTGCTTGTGCCCCCGCCCCCGTACTGTATTTTGATCTCGTCTCAGTATCTCAAATGTCCAAAATACTATTTCTGTTCGGTTAATTCCCCTCACCAAAAGTACTAACATATCAGAACATAGCTTAGTGAAGGCCTTTTGGACATTTATGCGTTGACTCTCCAGCTTAGTAAAGTAGATCAACGTAATGTAAAAACCAATCACCACGGAATGCAGAAAGAGGCACAATGCATGAGTATAATTTGTTTTTTGTTATAGTACAGTATTAATATCTATATTTGAGAGAATCCTTATAGTGATTACAGGTAAACTGTCGCAAGCAAGATGGCCCTCTCATCAGTTTTCAGGAGAGTAAACATCAAAGAATTGATCTCAAATGTTCCGGTCTACACTAGCTCAACAGGTGATGAGCTTAGGCTTTAGTAGGCAATCTGTGACATCGAAGCTTAGAATTTGTATCTTCTTCCTTTTCTGAACAGGTGGCCTGATCTTATTTTGTATGTACTTAATTCCAGAGACATCTGGAGGAATGAGCTTGGTCTTTAGGCGTTGGGCCACAAAAAAGACTGCTGGGTCAACGAAAAATGGCCGTGACTCTAACCCCAAGTATCTGGGTGTTAAGAAATTTGGTGGAGAGGTACCATCTTCAAGTGCTCCTTATGGTTTTGATGTTTCTTCTTGTTCATGGCCTTGAACCAGATTAGCTGAATAATTTCCTAAATGACATGAAAATAGCTAATACTGATATTTTGGCATCTGCTTTAATCATACCATACATTGTGACATTGGTAGTCGCTGTGCTATCTCATTATTATAGCCAAAAAAGGGAAAATTATCTCATACTGCTCTCCGACGTTTATACTAGTTTTATTTTTCCAGAAAGTGGAACCAGGAAACATCATCGTACGACAAAGAGGAACCCGCTTCCATCCTGGGAACTATGTTGGCATGGGGAAGGATCACACTATCTTCTCTCTGAAGGAAGGCCATGTGCGGTTTGAGCGGAATAAGCTGACTGGCAGGAAATGGATTCATGTTGAACCTGTAGCTGGGCACACTCTCCACCCTGTTTACGCCAACGGTTCAGCCACTGCAGCTGACATGGAGCTACTGTAGTGTTGATGTGTGTGTGGGTTGCAGTGACAAGTTGCTGATAGCCTACTGGGGATGGCTCTGCTGTTTT
>NW_021256993.1:0-1188 GCF_002162155.2 Triticum dicoccoides | reverse complement strand
ATAACCATCTTTGATTAACGAGCTAGTCAAGTAGAGGCATACTAGTGACACTCTGTTTGTCTATGTATTCACACATGTATTATGTTTCCGGTTAATACAATTCTAGCATGAATAATAAACATTTATCATGAAATAAGGAAATAAATAATAACTTTATTATTGCCTCTAGGGCATATTTCCTTCAGTCTCCCACTTGCACTAGAGTCAATAATCTAGTTCACATCGCCATGTGATTTAACAGCAATAGTTCACATCACCATGTGATTAACACCCATAGTTCACATCGATATGTGATCAACACCCAAAGGGTTTTACTAGATTCAGTCATCTAGTTCACATCGCTATGTGATTAACACCCAAGGAGTACTAAGGTGCGATCATGTTTTGCTTGTGAGAGAATCTTAGTCAAAGGGTCTGTCACATTCAGATCCGTAAGTATTTTGCAAATATTTATGTCAACAATGCTCTGCACGGAGCTACTCTAGCTAATTGCTCCCACTTTCAATATGTATCCAGGTTGAGACTTAGTGTAACTTTTACAACAAACTCTTTTATCACCTCCATAATCGAGAAACATCTCCTTAGTCCTTACTAAGGATATTCTTGACCAATGTCCAGTGATCTACTCCTAGATCACTATTGTACTCTCTTGCCAAATTCAGAGTAAGGTATACAATAGGTCTGGTACATAGCATAGCATACTTTATAGAACCTATGACTGAGGCACGGGGAATGACTTTTCATTTTTTCTATTTTCTGCTGTGGTCGGGATTTGAGTCTTACTCAATTTCATACCTTTGCAACACAGGCAAGAACTCTTTCTTTGACTGTTCCATTTTGAACTATTTCAAAATCTTGCCAAGGTATGTACTCATTGAAAATCTTATCAAGCGTCTTGATCTATCTCAATAGATCTTGATGCTTAATATGTAAGTAGCTTTTACTGAGGTCTTTTCCTTTTAAAGAACTCCTTTAAAACACTCCTTTATGCTTTGCAGAAAAATTCTACATCATTTCTGATCAACAATATGTCACTCACATATACTAATCAGAAAGGCTGTAGTGCTCCCACTCACTTTATTGTAAATACAGGCTTCTCAAAAAGTCTGTATAAAACCATATGCTTTGATCAACTCATCAAAGCGTATATTCCAACTCCGAGAGGCTTGCACCAGTCCATAGATGGAT
>NW_021256992.1:0-448 GCF_002162155.2 Triticum dicoccoides | reverse complement strand
CAGTGTTGATGACCGACACGTAAACTCACCCCAGGGTTCGTTAATCATGGAAATCACTCCGGGACCGCAAAACTGTGAGTAGTAGTCCCTGAAACAGGCCAGAATCGGCCAAAACTGCCTGTGTTGATGACCGACACGTAAACGCACCCAGGGTTCGTTAATCATGGAAATCACTCCGCGACCCCAAAACAATGAGTAATACTCCATGAAATGGGCCATAATTGGCCAAAACTGCCAATGTCGATGACCAACATATAAGTGCACCTTGGGGTTCAATAACTATGGAAATTGCTTCAGGACCTCAAAACAGTGAGTAATAATCCAAGAAACGGGCCAGAATCGGCCAAAACTGCGAGTGTTGATGAACGACACGTAAACGCACCCCAGGGTTCGTTAATCGTGGAAATCACTCCGGGACCACAAAACAGTGAGTAATAGTCCAAGAAAC
>NW_021256991.1:0-787 GCF_002162155.2 Triticum dicoccoides | reverse complement strand
GGTTAAACCCATGAGCGATTCCGAGTTTGATGCTTTGGTGGTCAGGGTGCTCAATAACTTTTGTGCGGATCTTGTAACACCCCTACCGGAGTTTGTGGAGGAGGATGGTACATCTGAGAATGCAGTGGTTAGAGCCTCTGAGCCTGGTTGTGAGGACCAGCTGGAGTGTCAGAACCAACCTAAACGCAAGTGGAAGCGGAAGATATACCCGGTTTCCGCTGTGTGTAGGAGTGCTAGGATCCGTACGGCTAAAAAGTTTCATGACGAAATTTGACAGGAATCTTTTGGAATAGTAGAGGTTTGAAAGACTTGGCTAAAAGAAGGTTTCTTGCAGAGGCTTACATTGAGCATAGGCTGGATTTTATCACTTTGTCGAAAACTGGTAAAGATAATTTTTCACCACAATTTCTCAATACTTTATCGGGAGGGATTGATTTTGACTGACATTGTCTGCCACCGAAAGGAAGATCGGGTGGGATCTTACTCGGAGTTAGATGCGATTCGCTCGAAGTCCGAAGTGTGGTGATGGGAGATTTTGCAGTTAAGTTTCGGGTGAGGTCGAAGGCCAATGGGATTAATTGGGTTCTGGTGGCAGTATATGGTGCCACATAGCCCGAGCTCAAACCTGATTTTTTGGCTGGTCTAGATCGGATTTGCGGCTCTGAGCAGCTTCCAATCCTGGTGTGCGGTGATTTCAACATTATTAGAAGGCGTGAGGAGAAGAACAATGATAACTTTGATGGGAGATGGTCCTTCATGTTTAATACTATCATTGAAATCTTGGATC
>NW_021256990.1:0-782 GCF_002162155.2 Triticum dicoccoides | reverse complement strand
CAATCACAGCACCTGGCCCATGACTCTATGTATGTATAACCTTCCTCCTTGGATGTGCATGAAGCAGAAGTTCATTATGATGTCAGTTCTCATCCAAGGCCCTAAGCAACCCGGTAACAATATTGATGTGTACCTAAGGCCATTAGTTGAAGAACTTTTACAGCTGTGGAATAGAAACGGTGTACGTGCGTGGGATGA
This sequence comes from Triticum dicoccoides, assembly GCF_002162155.2. Classification (NCBI taxonomy): domain Eukaryota; kingdom Viridiplantae; phylum Streptophyta; class Magnoliopsida; order Poales; family Poaceae; genus Triticum; species Triticum dicoccoides. The sequence goes on along the minus strand of NW_021256990.1, from coordinate 584 downwards.
GCACAGACATGAGGAATTTAACTTGCACGCGTTGCTATTTGTAACCATCAACGATTGGCCCGCTCTCAGTAACCTTTCAGGACAGACAAACAAGGGATACCACGCATGCACGCACTGTTTAGCTGACACAGAAAGTATATACCTAGGAAGCTGCAGGAAGAATGTGTACCTGGGCCATCGTCAATTTCTTCCGACCAACCATCAATGTCAAAAGAAAGGCAAGCATTTCAAAGGCGAGGCAGATCACTGGAAGAAGCCCGCCATGCGTACCGGTGATCACGTACTTGCTATGGTCAATGATTTACACGTAATCTTTGGAAAGGGTCCCAGCGGACTAGCTGTTCCGAGTGACGCTGAGGAACACACACCCATGTGGAAGAAGAAATCTATATTTTGGGACCTACCCTACTGGAAAGACCTAGAGGTCCGCTCTTCGATCGACGTGATGCACGTGACGAAGAACCTTTGCATGAACCTGCTAGGCTTCTTGGGCATGTATGGGAAGACAAAAGATACAACTGAGGCACGGGAGGACCTGCAACATTTGTACGAAAAAGATGGCATGCCTCCAAAGCAGTATGAAG
>NW_021256989.1:0-908 GCF_002162155.2 Triticum dicoccoides | reverse complement strand
AATCACCATGTTGAACATGAACGGCAAGAACGGATCACCCTGACGAACCCCATAGAGGGTGGGGAAGTAGGGCCCAATGTCAATGTTAATGTTCACTGCGGTCCGGCCGCAGGAGACCAGCTGCATGACGCGAGTCACTCAACGGTCGTCGAAGCCCTTGCGGAGCAGCACTTCCTGCAAGAAGGGCCAGTGGACAGTGTCGTACGCTTTGTGGAAGTCTAACTTCAAGAAGACTGCCCGATGGTGCTTCACCCAAACTTCATGGAGGACTTCATGGAATACCAACACCCCATCCAGAATAAATCGGCCTTGAATGAAGGCAGATTGGTTCGGATGGGTAATCGCGTCAGCAATAAGGGTCACCCTATTGGCCTACCCTTTGGCTAGGATCCGGAATATCACATTAATCACTGTGATGGGTCGGAACTGGCGGATGTCGGAGGCACCCGGGACCTTGGGGATGAGGGTAACAATCCCATGGTTAAGGTGCCTTGGATCCATGGAGCCCGAGTAGAATTCCTCAAACAGGGCCATGACCTCCGGCTTGATGGTCTGCCAGAACGTTTTGAAGAACGTCACGGGAATGCCATCCGGCTCCGGGGCCGAGGAGGGGTTCGTCCCCTTAATAGTCGTGAGGACCTCGTCCTCGGTGAAGGGGGCAACTAAAGCCGCATTGGCCTCAGCAGAGACCAACTGGTCGCCCGACCAAATGTCGGGGGCGAGACTAGCCCCACCCCGAGGGGTGGGGGTAAATAGCGCTTTGTAGAAGCTGTTAACATGGACCGGATGGCCGAGGGGCGAACGAGGGGCGTATCTCCATCCCACAAGTAGTTCACCCTCGGGGCTGAGGGTATGTACCAGTAGCTATGTGTTTGATCTCTCTCTCTCTCTCTCTCTCTCTCTCTCTC
>NW_021256988.1:0-985 GCF_002162155.2 Triticum dicoccoides | reverse complement strand
CGAGTTATCGGCAACTGGCAGGAGCCATATGGTTGTCGCTTTATTGTATGCAATGCAATCGCGATGTAATGCTTTACTTTATTACTAAACGGTAGTGATAGTCGTGGAAGCATAAGATTGGCGAGACGACAACGATGCTACGATGGAGATCAAGGTGTCGCGCCGGTGACGATGGTGATCATGACGGTGCTTCGGAGATGGAGATCACAAGCACAAGATGATGATGACCATATCATATCACTTATATTGATTGCATGTGATGTTTATCTTTTTATGCATCTTATCTTGCTTTGATTGACGGTAGCATTATAAGATGATCTCTCACTAAATTATCAAGAAGTGTTCTCCCTGAGTATGCACCGTTGTCAAAGTTCGTCGTGCCCAGACACCACGTGATGATCGGGTGTGATAAGCTCTACGTCCATCTACAACGGGTGCAAGCCAGTTTTGCACACGCAGAATACTCAGGTTAAACTTGACGAGCCTAGCATATGCAGATATGGCCTCGGAACACGGAGACCGAAAGGTCGAGCGTGAATCATATAGTATATATGATCAACATAACGATGTTCACCATTGAAAACTACTCCATCTCACGTGATGATCGGTCATGGTTTAGTTGATTTGGATCACGTAATCACTTAGAGGATTAGAGGGATGTCTATCTAAGTGGGAGTTCTTAAATAATATGATTAATTGAACTTAAATTTATCATGAACTTAGTACCTGATAGTATCTTGCTTGTTTATGTTGATTGTAGATAGATGGCTCGTGCTGTTGTTCCGTTGAATTTTAATGCGTTCCTTGAGAAAGCAAAGTTGAAAGATGATGGTAGCAATTACACGGACTGGGTCCGTAACTTGAGGATTATCCTCATTGCTGCACAGAAAAATTACGTCCTGGAAGCACCGCTGGGTGCCAGGCCTGCTGCTGGAGCAACACCAGATGTTATGAACGTCTGGCAGAGCAAAGCTGATGACTACTC
>NW_021256987.1:0-714 GCF_002162155.2 Triticum dicoccoides | reverse complement strand
TCACGGGATTTACAAGGAACAAGGTCAGTATTCGGCTTCATCGCCGTAAAGGTTGCAGCCCCCGAGGCGGTGTCTAGCCACCTGTCCTCGATCTGCGCGGTCAGCTCCCAACTATGGGTCAGAGCGGACTCATGTGCGGCCTCCAGGGTACTGTCCGGCGGCAGAGATAAATCATGCCCATCGTGACAGTGCGGCGCGCTCGGCTGTGGCTCGAATCCATCGAAGATCAAGTCTCCGCGGATGTCAGCCGTGAAGTTTAGGCTTCCAAATCTGACCTGATGGCCAGGGGCGTAGCTTTAGATCTGCTCCAGATGGCCAAGTGAATTGGCCCGCAGTGCAAAGCCGCCGAACACAAAGATCTGTCTGGGGAGAAAAGTCTCACCCTGGACTGCGTTGTTGTTGATTGAAGGAGACATCAAGCCTATCGGTGACGATACAGAGGAACTCTCAATGAAAGCACCAATGTCGGTGTCAAAACCGGTGGATCTCGGGTAGGGGGTCCCGAACTGTGCATCTAGGCGGATGGTAACAGGAGACAAGGGACACGATGTTTTTACCCAGGTTCGGGCCCTCTCGATGGAGGTAAAACCCTACTCCTGCTTGATTGATATTGATGATATGAGTAGTACAAGAGTGGATCTACCACGAGATCAAGGAGGCTAAACCCTAGAAGCTAGCCTATGGTATGATTGTTGTAATGGTTGTTCATCCTAC